>NW_019182193.1:97362-108702 GCF_002260705.1 Seriola dumerili
CTGAAATACAACAGTAGAGATTTTGAACCATGATATCGTCATTGTGGCTGCTTCACCCTGTTGATAGTGTTAATGTCGTTTTGTTTGAACATTTTACAACTAAATTTGGCCACATCTTCTATTGCACCTTTACAGCACAACCACCAAAGCTGACATTATAAGTAATTAGCTAATGTTCGGTTTCATTCGACTCATTTGCACTTAATGTTAAAAAGCTTGAGCTCACCTTGCTCGTATTGACCATTTCGATGCTCATAATAAGGTTACGTTGCTGATTTGACTTTATAGTTACAAACTATGCTTGGATAGATTAACTTGACAATATGATTATGGACATTGGATCTTGTAGAAATATTGATTGCTTTACGATTACAATGATTTGTCTCGTGAATAACAAATGGATATCATCTGGTTATCTAATCTTTTTGTAGTTTGCTTCCCAGTTTTTTCATTACAGGCCCTAGTAGATGTTGCACTGTTAATTAGTGAATGCAGTCTTATTGATTTATAACCGGTTTGTGGATACACTGTTGTGTAGAAGGTTAAAAATCCGTCAGACGGCGTGCGGACTTCCATTTCTCAGCTGCCGTGGTCATGTGATGTCTCTTTGTCATATGCAATAGACTAGATAAACTAGCCCATTTGGGAAGTATTCGTTAGGATCAGGTATTTTCACTTACTTGAACTCACTGGACTGCTCAGTGGAGACCAGGTTTCAGTTCTACTTGAGCAGGACCACGTTGCTTCTGCTATCCATCTTCAGTCAGCCATAATGTTGGCAGGCTTTGGTGGGTTTACATACCGCAGCTTAGGGGAAAAAGGGAAGCAACGTTAAAAGCAGCGTGGTTATTGGTCAAGTGCCTGTGGTTGGTTCAGTAGTGTTACTGATTTTAATTTATATTCGTTACAGGGAAGTGTATAATATATGTACATATATGTACGAACATAGGCAGATGGAATATTTTTCTCCTACTGAAGTGAGGGGAACGGATGCGCAACAAGAGAGCCCTAACCTATGCGATTCTTAAGCACCGGCAAAAACACCAGAAGCAGCACTTCTCGCCCCTGCGGTGTGATGCATGAGTCAGAGCAGGATATTTTAGACCTGAGTTTCTCCCATACGCTCTATGCATCGCGACAAAATTACACACATGTACAAACAAGAGTCACAGTTAGGCACAGCACAGTGCAAAGGAAACGAGGCTGCTGCATATCAATCACGCCGGCGATCAATGTGTGCGGCGTCGCGGCTTGTGCGGCTTAAAGCTCTCTGTCTGCTGAGGTTGATTTTGTTAGACGTAGGCTTTTTGCACGCTCTGTGGTGTGGATCATTAGGAATAGTTGCTCCCATTGAGACGGCTTGGCCTTGGTTCGATGTTAAGCAGGAACATATTGGGCGCTCCCGTCGTTGGCTGCCTGGTCTCTGCGGTTGCCGTATCATGCCGCTACGAAGGCAGCGTCGGACCTGTATTAGCATTAGGCCAGACAAACAGCACTTTATAAATCCAGGGTGACTGTCACTGTATGGCAGTAGAATTAGGAAGATTGCACCTAGTAAAGGAGAATAGTTAAATAGTACTTAGAAAATTCCTGGAGAACTTTTGAACGTGCCTGCTGCTGGTGCGTGTTATACTTCACTCCGTCAAGTATCAAGTGCTTTACAAAGGACATTACATTGAGTCTCATTCATGGTGCGTAGAGACTCATTCCTTGACACTGATCTGCAGTCACTGCAGGTTGTTCGCCTTCTCTAAAAGCCTTTTGAAGCTGTCATGACTGGCAAAATAACCTCACGTCTGAGGTTTCAAACAAAATTTGTCCCCACAACCACAGCAAGACATGTGTATACACACATGTACATGCCCTAACAGAAGCTGATCTGCAATAAAGCTCTACCTCTATATCCCCATACAGAGAGATAGATGAGTCATTTTATGAAACGGGAGCCATTTGGGTCCGGAACATCTTGATGAGATGCATAAGGCACAAAATGTGCAAAGTAGGTTTCCAAACTTAAAACCATTTAAGTCAAGTACTTCTTACCATGGATATTATAATGAGAAAATACTATTTATAAAGACTAACATAGTATTTTTAGCCATTTTTTCTTAGAACATGAACAACTTGACATTTGATCCAAAAATATCACCATTAATGTTGTTTTTTTAATCAAACCTTTATTAATGTCAGGGTTATATGTGTGCCCTATTAACATAAGATAGCATTTTAGATAAAAACATACTTTTTTTGTAAATATGTAATTGATTTGTGTGTGTCCCTCATTTTGATTATACCACCCATGTCACACTAACATGTTTGTCTCATAACAGATGTAGCTTTAACGTGACATCACAAGAGTGAGTGACATCGATTGCAGGCTTGTAGCAGGCCAGGAGACTAAAGCAGGCAAGTTCTGACTGGCACATAACAAATGGTCTAAACAGCTGGTCTGTTCTCTCATCAGAGAGAAGCTGAACTGAAGTGGTTTTCTGGCATCATCACCATCATCACATGCATCATCACAGCCCATTTGAGAACTAAGGATGTCCGTAGCAGTTCCTTTGTCCATACATGAGGTCCTCCTTCTGTTTGGCAACCAGTCACTCAGTTTTCAGTGTGGATTCCTTTGAATGAGCAGTTAAAAGACAAACACTTTAGTTCAGACAGTGGGGATCACAGTTAATCACGAACACATATACAGCTGTCAGGACAGGTGCATGAATACTGCTTCAGTTGAAGGACTTCTGTGTATGAATTTACAGTATTAAATGACAAACCCCACAAGATAATGTTCTAGTATACATTGTGTATTGCACTCAATACAACAAGATACCAGCGAGAAGAGGAGACAGAAAATAAGTTAATGAGATAAAACTGAATGTTTTGCTGCATGTAGGAAAATTCTATCAGCCACATAGAGAGTGAGCTTAATTGTTCAACTGTATTTATGCTTGTTCCTGGCAAATGTTTGCATTTTTGGGACAAGGTACGGTTAAAATAGCAAACACTAAGTAATCACAGCTAGCTAGCTAGGTTAGCAAAGTGCATTTGTAATCACATTAACTCTAATATTAATTTGGATGTTAACTGTCTCCTGTTCTCCGGTCAAAACACGTTGGGAAAAAAGCGCTCTAGCTTTTAGGAGCATCATACACGTTAAAACTGTAGGACGTTAAAGAAAATAAACATTTACTTACCGAAAAAAGCGGTATATCAGCGCTCTCTCCAGTCTGTTAGTGCCGAGAGAACGAGCCATAATTACTGTGAACCGAAAACTCATTAAAACTAAAGAACTAACAGTAAAACTGTCAGTGCAAAATCCTCCTCCGCCGACAAATAGTTAACAAAAATAAGAGAAATTTAACACAACTGATTCAATACGATGCACTCAACGACACAAGCTCCCCCGGTGATCGACACTCCCGGCCTGCTGCGTCATCTGATTCAATCATTGGCAGACCAGGCATATCAATCAAACAGACACGCCCACAAAATACCCGTTTTTAAGG
Organism: Seriola dumerili; assembly: GCF_002260705.1. Lineage (NCBI taxonomy): Eukaryota > Metazoa > Chordata > Actinopteri > Carangiformes > Carangidae > Seriola > Seriola dumerili. The sequence continues at coordinate 100,872 of NW_019182193.1, forward strand.
CCTAATATCTAATTAATTAGATGATTATTTTCAGATGGACCACCAGAACACTGAACGAGAGTGTGAATTTTAGCCCATCATCGACTGAGTATCATGAGAGAAGTTGGTGTTTTTTTGAATGGGTGTGTATTGGAACCTGTGGTTAAACCTCTGTGATCCAGCAGAATGAAGGAAACCACCTGAATCCAAGGCCAGACACAGTTTTTGTTTATCTACATTGTCCTTTGCATCTTTACATCCTGTACATAACACACTTGGCACTGGTATCTATTTCTCTGACATTCTTGTGGTTTTTATTAAATCTTTTTTTTTCTTTCTTTTAACCAAATTTATTAAGAGACAAAATGTTGCTTTTCTTACAGAGCTTAAGGTTTGTGAGACTTTGCTGCCTTCCTTTAATCAGATTGTACATAAAGAGAGAGACAGATACAGTCTGTGGTTTGTTGAGACAAATGCAAAGGTTGTGTCTCATCTACAAACGATGTACAGATCGATGTATGGTCAAACGATTAAAATGTTTAATCTGATGAATCACAGGGTAGCTGTGGATTAATTACGATGAATCGACATTCCTAAAAATGACGAAAATTTCACATTTTCTCTGTATATTGTTGTTGGAACGGAAAGATAAATGACAGGAGGCGGATATATTATATTTAATATTGTTTTTATTATAACAAGTCCAAATGATGTTATTACTTGAGATTGAAAACAATTTATTTTAAGCTATAATTAAGCTATCTCCTATACGTCTTAGTATCACATAGCAAACACAGGAAAGTCTGGTACGCCCATGGATGTATTGTAAATGTGTGGTTCACTGAGGCCATCATGTTTTTAGGTCGTCCATATTTAAATCCGAAATGGCGCCAACGGCTACTCAATCACCGCAAGAGGGCAGTGTGTAACAATGAAGCGCTCCCTCCGCTTGGTTTCTTCCCCGTTTCCTTCCTGCGCAACCGTCTGATACAGGTGGTTTGTTTGTTCTCCACCATGCTTGTATTATTTCAACCTAATGTGTCTTATAATAGGCCGACATCCATGTCCCTGCACCACAGTTTACTTTTCTAATCCTGTTATTCAATGACTCAGCCCGAGACTGGGCAGAGAAATCCGGTGTTGTGACGAGTTTTTGCCGCTTTGTCTCATGGACACAGGAAAGGAAAGAGTGAACCTGCAAACATGAAGTCCAGCTGCAGGTGACACAAAATCCATATGACATTTAATGATATTTTAATGGATTACATTACAACTGTTGACACAGAACAAAGTCAGTGCCCTTGTGTTGTCTTTGGAGGATTTGGGGATTCTCTGATTTCTAGCTTTAAGACAGATAATACAGACTTTACTGTCCTTTGGCATGGGAATAACGTGACATTTAATCTTTTTATTTAGTTAAAATTGCTTTCAAATGAATGAACTGTATGTTTATGAATGTTGTGATTATTATTTATTAGTATGTTGTACACAGCTGCTGTTGGACTTTTACCTTCACTTCCCGCTGGAGTTCATGGCTTTTAGCTGCAGCTTATGAATTTTGAATCTTCCTTTATGGATTTTGTGTCACCTGCAGCTGGACTTCATGTTTGCAGGTTCACTCTTTCCTTTCCTGTGTCCATGAGACAAAGCGGCAAAACTCGTCACAACACCGGATTTCTCTGCCCAGTCTCGGGCCGAGTCATATGAATAACAGGATTAGAAAAGTAAACTGTGGTGCAGGGAACATGGATGTCGGCCTATTATAAGACACATTAGGTTGAAATAATACAAGCATGGTGGAGAACAAACAAACACCTGTATCAGACGGTTGCGCAGGAAGGAAACGGGGAAGAAACCAAGCGGAGGAGAGCGCTTCATTGTTACACACTGCCCTCTTGCGGTGATTGAGTAGCGTTGGCGCCATTTCGGATTTAAATATGGACGACTAAAAACATGATGGCCTCAGTGAACCACACATTTACAATACATCCATGGGCGTACCAGACTTTCCTGTGTTTGCTATGTGATACTAAGACGTATAGGAGATAGCTTAATTATAGCTTAAAATAAATTGTTTTTCAATCTCAGTAATAACATCATTTGGACTTGTTATGAATAAAAAACAAATATTAAATATAATATATCCGCCTCCTGTCATTTATCTTTCCGTTCCAACAACAATATACAGAGAAAATGTGAAATTTTCGGTCATTTTTAGGAATGTCGATTCATCGTAATTAATCCACAGCTACCCTGTGATTCATCAGATTAAACATTTTAATCGTTTGACATACATCGATCTGTACATCGTTTGTAGATGAGACACAACCTTTGCATTTGTCTCAACAAACCACAGACTGTATCTGTCTCTCTCTTTATGTACAATCTGATTAAAGGAGGCAGCAAAGTCTCACAAACCTTAAGCTCTGTAAGAAAAGCAACATTTTGTCTCTTAATAAATTTGGTTAAAAGAAAGAAAAAAAAAGATTTAATAAAAACCACAAGAATGTCAGAGAAATAGGATACCAGTGCCAAGTGTGTTATGTACAGATGTAAAGATGCAAAGACAATGTAGATAAACAAAAACTGTGTCTGGCCTTGGATCAGGTGGTTTCCTTCATTCTGCTGGATCACAGAGGTTTAACCACAGGTTCCAATACACACCCATTCAAAAAAACACCAACTTCTCTCATGAAATACTCAGTCGATGATGGGCTAAATTCACACCTCTCGTTCAGTGTTCTGGTGGTCCATCTGAAAATAATCATCTAATTAATTAGATATTAGGCCTTAAAAACGGGTATTTTTTGTGGGCGTGTCTGTTTGATTGATATGCCTGGTCTGCAATGATTGATCAGATGACGCAGCAGGCCGGGAGGTCGATCACCGGGGGGAGCTTGTGTCGTGAGTGCATCGTATTGAATCAGTTGTGTTAAATTTCTCTTATTTTTGTTAATATTTGTCGGCGGAGGAGGAATTTTGCACTGACAGTTTTACTGTTAGTTCTTTAGTTTTAATGAGTTTTCGGTTCACAGTAATTATGGCTCGTTCTTCGGCACTAACAGACTGGAGAGACGCTGATATACCGTTTCTTTCGGTAAGTAAATGTTTATTTTCTTTAACGTCCTACAGTTTTAACGTGTATGATGCTCCTAAAAGCTAGAGCGTTTTTTCCCAACGTGTTTTGACCGGAGAACAGGAGACAGTTAACATCCAAATTAATATTAGAGTTAATGTGAATTACAAATGCACTTTGCTAACCTAGCTAGCTAGCTGATTACTTAGTGTTTGCTATTTTAACCGTACCTTGTCCCAAAAATGCAAACATTTGCAGGACAAGGATAAATACAGTTGAACAATTAACTCACTCTCATGTGGCTGATAGAATTTTCCTACATGCAGCAAAACATTCAGTTTTATCTCATTAACTTATTTTCTGTCTCCTCTTCTCGCTGGTATCTTGTTGTATTGAGTGCAATACACAATGTATACTAGAACATTATCTTGTGGGGGTTTGTCATTTAATACTGTAAATTCATACACAGAAGTCCTCAACTGAAGCAGGTATTCATGCACCTGTCCTGACAGCTGGTATATGTGTGTGATTAACTGTGATCCACCATGTCTGAACTAAAGTGTTTGTCTTTTACTGTCATTCAAAGGAATCCACACTGAAAACTGAATGACTGGTGCCAACAGAAGGAGGACCTCATGTATGGACAAAGGAGACTGCACGGACATCCTTAGTTCTCAAATGGGCTGTGATGATGATGATGATGATGGTGGTGATGATGATGCCAGAAAACCACTTCAGTTCAGCTTCCTCTGATGAGAGGACAGACCAGCTGTTTAGACATTTGTTATGTGCCGGTCAGAACTTGCCTGCTTTAGTTCCTGGCTGCTCCAAAGCCTCAAATGATGTCACTTACTCTCTGTGATGTCAGTTAAAAGCAACAGTACATTGTTTATAGACAAAACATGTTAATGTGACGGGTGGTAAATCAAAATGAGGGACACACACAAATCATTACATTTTTACAAAAAAGTATGTTTTTATTAAAATGTATCTTATGTTAATAGGGGCACACATATAACCCTGACATTAATAAAGGTTTGATTAAAAAAAACAACATTTAATGGTGATATTTTCGGATACAAATGTCAAGTTGTTCATGTTCTAAGGAAAAATGGCTAAAAATACTATGTTAGTCTTTATAAATCGTATTTTCTCATTTAATATCATGGTAAGAGTACTTGACTTAATGGTTTTAAGATTTGGAAACCTACTTTTGCACATTTTGTGCCTTATGCATCTCATCAAATGTTCCGGACCCAAATGGCTCCCGTTTCATAAAATGACTCATCTATCTTCTGTATGGGGATATAGAAGTACAGCTTTATTGCAGATCAACTTCTGTTAGGGCATGTACATGTGTGTATACATGTCTTGCTGTGGTTGTGGGGACAAATTTGTGTTTGAAACCGTCAGCGTGAGGTTATTTTGGCCAGTCGTGACAGCTTCAAAAGGCTTTTGGAGGGACACCTGCAGTGACGGGAGATCAGTGTCAGGATGAGTCTCTACAACATGAATGAGACTCAATGTAATGTCCTTTGTAAAGATTGATACTTGAGGAGTGAAGTACACGCACCAAGCAGCAGGCACGTTCAAAAGTTCTCCAGGAATTTTCTAGTACTTTTAATATTCTCCTTTACTGGTGCAATCTTCCATAATTGTGTCATCAGTGCAGTCACCTGGATTTTAAAGTGTGTTTTGTCTGTATGCTAATAAGGCTGTGCTGCCTCTGTGATGGGATTGGTCGGAGCAGAGAGGAGGAGCCTCCGACTCCACAGCCATCTTCTCTTATTGGTGCAGCAATGATCCTGCGAGTCCCCACCACAGCTGCAGCCGTTTAAGCATCAGAGGAAGAGAGTTTAAGAGCCTGGCCCGCACATCATTAGTGGCGGCTGATGTGATATGCAGCTCGCCTCTGTGCTTCCTTTGTGAACATTTGTGTGTAATTTGTGATTTGGTTTGGGATGGCTGTAGTAATTGTTGGGGACTGGGCTAGGTCTAAAATTCTGCTTGTGCATCACACCCAGGGGTGCTGCTTCTTGTGTTTTTGGGTTGCTTAGAATCGCATAGTTAGGCTCTTTGTTGGCTCCTGTTCCCCTACTTCAGTTATCCTCTTGCCTTGTTTGTATATTTGTTTACTTATTTACCTTCCTGTTAACGCAATAAATTAAATCAGTGAATCTGATTGACCAATAACACCTGGTTTTATGTTGCTTCCCTTTTTCCCCTAGCTGGGTCGTAACACAAAGCCTGCCAACATATGGTGACTGGGAAGATGGATGCCAGAAGCCAACGTGGTTGTAGTGAACTGAAACCTGGCTCTATGAGCAGTCCGTGGTCAGTAAGTGAAATACTGTAAAATACTTCCCGGGCTGTTGTATCTTCTTTGCTTGCAGAAATCAACTGCCTGGTACTGGATGCGAGTCCCACGGCGTCTGAGGTTTTACTTTCTCAGCAAAGTGGTTCCACAAAGGGTTTATATCTTGATGCTTCATGTGAACAGTGCAACATCTACTGGCCTGAATGCAAAATGGGCAAACACAAACGTTTGTACATCACAAATTGAATGTAAGTATAAGGGAGAAGCATGATTGTATTTTATTTTCCAAGCATAGATTTGTATACTGTCAAAGCAAATCACAATATGTTTTGTATGCATCAAATGTGTCAATATCAGTCAAGTTAAGCTCAATGTCTTTGTTTTAACTTAAGTGTCAAAACCGTAAGTCGGTTTACAATGTGGGCAAAGAACATGTAGCTTTACTATTAAATGTCAGCTTTGGTGGTTGTGCTGTAAAGGTGCAATAGAAGATGTGGCCAGAAGTTTAGTTTAAAATGTTCAAAAAAACGAATTAACACTATCAACAGTGTGTGAAGCAGCCACAATGACGATGTCATGGTCAAGATCTCTATCTGTTGTATTTCAGAGTTATCTACTGAAATGCGCATGCGCACCAGCCAGCCCCGACCTGTCCTGTGTTGTAATACCACTTTGTGACACTAGACGCTGTGTGAGTCAGCGGAGCGTCAAGTCTGCCCTCAGTCCCACGAAGAAGAACAACTTCCAGCAGCTTAAGGTTAGCATCACAGAAACACAGGAATGGCTGAACCTCCTAAAAGGTAGTATTCATCTGTATCCCGCAGGACCGCTCCCGACAAGAAACCACGTTCAACGGCAAAGAAAAGAAGCAACACGAGTAAATCTCGGTGTGGCTTTCCACCGCTGGAGACGGCTCCTGAGAGTAAAGAGATGCGGTTTGATGCCGAGCTCGCAACTTTCCTGTTAGCCAGGTGAGTAGCATCAAGGTTGGCTCTTTAGCTATAAGTATAATCAGTGCAACGACTGACAAACCGTACCGACAAACATTTCAGGTGGTGATATTGACGTTGTCTACAGACGTTTTAGCGGTTACTAGGACTGTCTGTTGCTCTCGGCTGTTGTACAGCTAGTGACGTCAGTAACTCTAGGCTCATCTTGTAACTGATGACCGTAACTTGAGATTGTATGGACCCAGTAGACCGAGTGAATACACGTCGATCGGTTCACCATGTTGTAACCACTTTACATTACTGTTAGGAGATTAGCCATGACTGAAAGTGAACTAGGTCTTTACATTTCTCAGGAGATTTCAGCATCCCTCTGTCTTTATCAGGACCTGAGCCAGTACAGATGCAATACCGCCTCCACCTGTCTCACCAACGGCAGAGAGTCCAGACAGTGAGGAGGGTCTAGGTGAGTAACATGCTATCATTCACTTTTAAAAGTAAGACTTGTGTATACCACTGTGATTAAATCAGTATATCCATATTTGTATTGCTGCATTTGTTGGTTATATAGTGTGTGTACATTGAATTCTTATCATACCTCTAGTTGTTTACTCTTCATTTCCTTGCATTTAAATTTCATAATATTCATACTGTATTTTTGCATATTCATATCTATCTTCACAATTTAATATGCACACACAACAGATCTAACATGTTTGATTATAAAGAACTTGTATGATCTAAAGGAATTGTCCTGTCGCATGTTTGTCTGTATCAGGACCAGAAGTCCAGTCTAATCACCAATGATGGACCAGCACCAGCCTTTTCTTCTGCATGTGGCCTCATCAATCAACCCCATTACATCAACACCTTGAGGTATTATTCCTGCACATGACGGATATTGTCTATACTGTGATCTTTTGCACATCTTGCCCAGCAGGAGTTTTGTCATTCTAAAACACTTTTGTACAGTTTTGTAGGATTGTTTTCATTGTTTTAATTTTTTTCTTTAATATATGTATCGATGTATATTTATGTTTGACTGTTGCAGTATTTTACTTTTTTTTTTTTTTTTTTTCTTTATTTTACATTTTATTTCCTCTCGTCTGAATATGTAACTTGCTGTCCTGGTATATACCAGCAAGCCAATTATTTGTAAGTGAAAACCTGCTTGGCAATAAACCTTATTTTCTGAGTCTGCCTTTGCATTGATGTCGTCATCCTGTCCTCATGTTGCTGTAGCCTGTCAAGGACCACCCATGTGTCCTGCAGTATCCCCTTGCCTTCATAAATCTGCAAGTGTATGACACTGAGGTCACAAGTATTTAGATCCTATTTTCACACTTGAATTTAAATTCTACTTGTAACCTCAGTGTCACACACTTGCAGGAATTTTGAGCACCACATTTTACAGTTTTGTCCTTTGCAAGTGTACATAGACAGAAACTCTTCCTCTTTCAGTGTTTTTGTGTTTCTTCTTCACATGTACATGTATCATTTGTTCAGATTTAG
>NW_019182194.1:0-101 GCF_002260705.1 Seriola dumerili
CAATTAACAGTTTTGCACTTTCATGCCAATAGAGACATTTGTTACATATACATATATTTGTTATTGGTTTTTGTGAGACAAGTTATGGTGGTCACCACTAA
>NW_019182195.1:0-151 GCF_002260705.1 Seriola dumerili
TGATTTTGGGGATACAATCCTAAAATAAAAAACTTTGGGTCCATTGTAATTTCTTTAGAGATAATTTTTTTCTATTACTACTTTAACCTCCTTCCAAAAAGATTTTATTTTACTACATTGCCACACACAGTGAAATAGTGTCCCCTTCAAC
>NW_019182196.1:0-133 GCF_002260705.1 Seriola dumerili
GAACTGCAACATATTTGGTCTCCTTTATTTTTAGTTATTTTTATATTCTGAATATGTTCAGTAGTTTTCAAAAGGTTGTGGCGGGACACTAATATTACGACATAGTTGATCTTATTTATTTTGATCCAATTTG
>NW_019182197.1:0-149 GCF_002260705.1 Seriola dumerili
GACTTTTATCTCTCCTGTCTTGTGATCAAGTGAAAACAAAGAGACATGATCATCAGATACATGATCAAAATTGTATGTGATATCACCATTGGGCCCTGCGTCAGCATCGTTAGCGCTCACTGCAATAACTATTGTATCTAAAGGTGTGT
>NW_019182198.1:0-141 GCF_002260705.1 Seriola dumerili
AGCTGTCAGACTTTTGAATGTGGGTTGTATTTTTAACACCGTTTTATTTCATTTTTATTGCCTGTTTTGTTGGTCCTGTTTTCAGGTGCATCACTAGTAGTCAGCCTTTTATTTACTCATTCAATTGTATTGAATGTGTTT
>NW_019182199.1:0-452 GCF_002260705.1 Seriola dumerili
ACTCAGGTTATCTTTGTCTGATATTAAAATTTGTTTGATAATCTAAGACATTTAAGTGTGACAAAAAAGCAAAAATCTTCTCATCGCCATGACGACCTGTGAAACCTATCTCCTCAAATTAGGAATACAATATCCGATATTATTATTTAATAATAAAAAACTTACATAACCTGACAACTCCATGTCATAATCCTGTTGACAGACTTAATTAATTTTAATATTGCAGAAGAAATTATTTATTATAGCCAACAATTGTTGGCTAAAGTAAATAAACCACGAAAATTTGGCCGTTTGGTCGGAACTGAGCGAAATGTAAACAAACAAAATAAGAATGGAGGACACCTTTGTCTCCACTATTTGCACGTAGTGTGTGAATCTGTTTTGTTTCTTTTTCGTCATTCATGGAGGACAAAATAAAAAGTCATAAAAACGTCATAATATAATAAGGCATA
>NW_019182200.1:0-120 GCF_002260705.1 Seriola dumerili
AGCTGTTGGTTAAACTAACCGACATGCACAACTGAAACAACTTATAATATACAGCACTGTTCGTACTGTTTACCCCATATTGTGCTTGCATTTCACTAATACAATCACCCAATACAAGAA
>NW_019182201.1:0-142 GCF_002260705.1 Seriola dumerili
TTACCTCTGCAATGACAATGACAATGACTATTTTATACACAGTATATTTCATTATAACCATGCCCTTCGCCATCACTAAAAACTTAATGACTTAAAAATTAACCAAAATTTCTGCATCTTCACAGTGACGCTGTCTTTAAAC
>NW_019182202.1:0-118 GCF_002260705.1 Seriola dumerili
TTAGCAAGGTTAGGATGCTAACATTTGCTAATTAGCACAAATACGCTTGAGGCTGATGGGAATGTCATGAGTTTTGCCGGTATTTGTTGATAAATCATAGAATTGGACAAATTCAAAT
>NW_019182203.1:0-104 GCF_002260705.1 Seriola dumerili
GAGGAAAAAGAGAAAGAGGGAGCGGAAGAAGGTGGAAGTGGTTCGACGTTATAGGGAAAGGAGGGTGCTTGGAAAAGGGGGAGGTGGAGGTGAAAGGAGGGAAG
>NW_019182204.1:0-118 GCF_002260705.1 Seriola dumerili
TCTGTCCAGTCTATTGTTGAGGAAGACACTAATATATTACTCATTCTAATACATTCATTTTAATAAGGCACGAACACACGCTGATACCTTTGTTCAGAGTCAGATAATAATTTCAAAG
>NW_019182205.1:0-140 GCF_002260705.1 Seriola dumerili
CTCTCTCTCTCTCCTAACGGTCAAGTGCATGCCGGGACATGAGCCTCGTGCTTGTGCGTCTTAAATCCCAAAACACACTCCTGTTAAATCACACACTCTACACAACTTTAATTAAAACGGACGTGTGTGTGTGTGTGTGT
>NW_019182206.1:0-114 GCF_002260705.1 Seriola dumerili
CTGTTTTTTTTCAATACTCATTTATCTTTCCTGTCAAGACTATTGTCTACTGTTTTCATGTATGTACTGTAAAGGTTTTTACATGAATTGTAACTGAAAAATGTGACAGTACAT
>NW_019182207.1:0-253 GCF_002260705.1 Seriola dumerili
ATGAGGCTCTGCATGATTGCAATCTAAAGTTGCATCTTCGTTGCAGTTAAAATCCCCACCCAATAATAAAAAGTTCTCTGAGGCACAGCCATTTAAAACATCATTAACTTCAAGTAAAAACTGCTTCCTCTCTGCACCGGCTGTTGGAGCATAAACATTGATAAAAACAGCTTTAAAATTGTCGAACTGAGCTCTGATTAAAAGCAACCTCCCTTCAACGAAGTGTTGGACCTCCAGTGAGTTGGGTTTAAAA
>NW_019182208.1:0-133 GCF_002260705.1 Seriola dumerili
ACACCGTTTGTTTAGAAACTCCCACATGTGGTTGAAGCACATCCTAAAACAACACTGACCTTAAACAGACCTCAAATAATAGTCGCAGGGTGTTTATACAATTGCTAATTGCTACAAGAAGGGGGGGGGGGGG
>NW_019182209.1:0-269 GCF_002260705.1 Seriola dumerili
AAGATAAATTGTGATTAAATGTGAACTTTGCATGAATGATATAAAGCAAAATAAACACAGAGACAGTGATTTATTATAAGCTGTTTAGTTTTATTGTTTAGATGAAAATGTTGAAAGACATTATGAGAATAATAACTATGAAGCAGAATATGAGTGAGATTAGTTACAGGAAGCTGCAGGCACATTAAAACACAATGATGAGTTTGCAGAAATATGTGAAGAGAGGAGATCTGTAGCTTCATCAAGATCTCTATCAAAGAAGCAGCATC
>NW_019182210.1:0-138 GCF_002260705.1 Seriola dumerili
ATCAGTCTCACCCAGCTGAGTATTAACTGATCCAGTATCAATGAGCCTGATCAGTAGGTTAGTCACTGAACTTTGGGATCAACTGGAGCTTTACAGTCTCACTTATAAACACAGTACCTTGGTAGCAGTAATGATCAC
>NW_019182211.1:0-105 GCF_002260705.1 Seriola dumerili
GTGCGCTTTGTGTGGGTATGAGAACATATACACATAGACCGAACGTTTACATCTTTATCTATAAATAGCTTCATAATTAAATCTATGTGAAGTGGTTTTTTCTCA
>NW_019182212.1:0-144 GCF_002260705.1 Seriola dumerili
ATAAAGCCTATTGTTTTCAAATTCTCTGCATCTGAGTCCAACTTATTGACATCTTGATGTCAGGCAGGGACTCAAGCCCTGCCTGACATTAAGATGTCAATAAGTTGAATAATCGCTTAATTGCTGGAAGTGTTGTGAACACTT
>NW_019182213.1:0-179 GCF_002260705.1 Seriola dumerili
AAGGAATAGGTAGGACAGAGTGAAGCAAGAGTTAGGACAGTGTGAGGACAGTGTGAGGACAGAGTGAGGACAGAGTAAAGGAAGAGTGAAGACAGAGTGGGAACAGGGTGAGCACAGAGTGTGGACAGAGTGAGGACAGTTTGAGCACAGAGTGAAGGAAGAGTGAGGACAGAGTGAAG
>NW_019182214.1:0-140 GCF_002260705.1 Seriola dumerili
AGACCAACAGAAGTTGGATAGACAGCTCAATACTAGAGTGAGGGTAGAGCAGTGTCTACAGAACTAGAATAAAACAATGTGTTTCTGTGTTAATCACAATAAATGCAATTAAACCATGCCATGAAATAGTGACCAGGTCA
>NW_019182215.1:0-172 GCF_002260705.1 Seriola dumerili
GTGTGTGTGTGTGTGTGTGTGTGTGTGTGTGTAACACTCTCTACAGGGACCTGTAGTTTTTAGTGGAACCATTAACCTTTCGGATGAAAGAGATCATGCAGCAATGACAGAACCATGATGAGAGAGAAAGAAAGTGACAGTGTGTGTGTCTGTGTGTGTGTGTGTGTGTGTG
>NW_019182216.1:0-145 GCF_002260705.1 Seriola dumerili
TATAGGCGTGTAGATAAATAGAAAATGCACCTCTAGTGCGGTAAATTGTGTCCTTCCACTCATTTGTTTTTAAGATAGAAGCTATTAGTGAAACATTATTTGCTGCGTGTGTTTTCATATGCCAAGGTGACTGTACATAAGTGTG
>NW_019182217.1:0-204 GCF_002260705.1 Seriola dumerili
CACACACACACACACACACACACACACACTCAGACATTAATACACACTAAGCTGCTCACTGGTCTCTGCATCACAGAGGGATGAGGAAAATCTGCGCTGCTTCCAAGCAACATGAAAATATCAAGCTAACGTCAAAAGTTTATGACTGTAAACTTAGAGTCACCTCGACTGAGAGGAGAGGAGAGGAGACAAGGAAAGGAAAGG
>NW_019182218.1:0-114 GCF_002260705.1 Seriola dumerili
CGACAGTACAAAGGAAGAAAAAATGCAAAATGACAGTACGAAATACCTGAAAAAGATAAATTATATAATAATATGATATGTACATGGATAGAAACACATAATTCTAGCTGACAC
>NW_019182219.1:0-152 GCF_002260705.1 Seriola dumerili
TGCAGCCAGGAAGGCAAGTGTGACAGATCATGTGATTTTTAGTTTTTATTTAAGAGGTCTATGCATGCATATATGAGTAATGTAGCAGTAACAGCAATTAAGAACAGTGATAAAAATTAAAATCAACACATCCCCCACCTGCCATCTCCCTC
>NW_019182220.1:0-137 GCF_002260705.1 Seriola dumerili
TTATCAGTTTAACTGTTTGCTAATTACAAATGATCCAAATCCTAAAAGCAAAGCAGAATTTTTGGAGGGAAGGTTTGTGGTTTTCTGTGTTAAAACTGTGTCATTAAAACAGTCTGAAGTGGAAGACTCATTAATGC
>NW_019182221.1:0-117 GCF_002260705.1 Seriola dumerili
ACGTTTGGTTTGTGTTTCTCCATATGTGACCCAGTTTAAGTGATCTGCGTTGGTGTAATGCAGCGTTAATGTAAGTTGATACATTGTCCATCAAGACGTTGTGATAGTTCAAGTTAA
>NW_019182222.1:0-456 GCF_002260705.1 Seriola dumerili
GAGCAGGCTGGAAACATATTTCCTACATAGTGAGGGAGAGAGTAGATTCCCTCAGGTGTCAGTGTCTGTGTGACAGAGTCTCTACCAAGGCCTCCACACGAGGCCTCTGCTGCTGCTGTCCAGCAGCGGGGTGGGCCTGAGGGTGGAGCAGACTGGGGAGGAACTGCTGGCTCTCTGGGCCTGATGGAGCTGCTGCTCCTGCTGCCGGAGGCCTTGCAGAGGAGAGACAGAGGCTTCTGTGCTGGAGCCAGCAGAGAGGAAGTGCACAGAGTCTCTCCAGCAGTGAGAGTAGCCATGGCTGTAGTCGAGGCCTGGCTGTAGCTGCTGCCTCAGGAAGCTCACGGTCATCTCCAGGATGTCGGCTTTCTCCAGCTTGGAGTTGGGCTCCTGCTTGTGGAACTCCTTCTCCAGGATGATCTTGAGCTGCTCGATGCAGCTGTTGATGCGATCTCTGCG
>NW_019182223.1:0-107 GCF_002260705.1 Seriola dumerili
AACAGAAACATACAAAAGGGGTCGCACTACTAGGTTGGCATAAAACTACTACACAACAAATTAATCACCATAAAATATAAAAGCACACAAGCAAATAAATAAATAAA
>NW_019182224.1:0-325 GCF_002260705.1 Seriola dumerili
GTGAGTATTTATACTAAGTGATGATGTGACATGTTAAATCATGTGTATTAAAGTCAATGTTTAAACTGGGTTCACCTCTCTCCGTTGTGGCTCTTTTTCTTCATCCTCACCTTAATGACAGAGATAAGACATCTGGTCAGATGAGTCACGTTCATTGTAAAATCTTTGAGTAGCACTTTGTGATTCGGTGCCTTCATAAAGAGTTTAAAGGTCAAAGGTCAATGTTTTCAATTATCTCTACATCTGCTTGATGGATTGGCACAAATACCTGCAAAACGAATGACTTCTGTACTTCCATCCAGTACTCAGGGGAGATTCAGTTAAA
>NW_019182225.1:0-129 GCF_002260705.1 Seriola dumerili
ATAAAAGGTCATAAAAACGTCATAGTATGGTAAGGCATCCAATAAAATAGTGTTGTAAGGCATAAAATTATAAAAAACGTCATAGTGTAATATGTCATAAAAATTTGAAAAAACGTCATAGTATAGTAT
>NW_019182226.1:0-103 GCF_002260705.1 Seriola dumerili
GTGAAGGTGTGATGAAAAGTCGACCATCATCAAAACAGGTGAGACGTGATAGTGGTTAAGTATTAGGTTAACAGTGCACATTTTCAGACAGTCTCTCTAGAAG
>NW_019182227.1:0-314 GCF_002260705.1 Seriola dumerili
ATTTTTGATTTGCACTCAAAAGTTCCCACAAGTAGAAAGTAGCATCAAATAGAAACACTCAAGTAAAGTACAAGTATCTCAAATTTTTTACTTAAGTACATCATCTGAGTAAATGTACTTAGGTACATTTCATCACTGTGGCATACCATGGTTTTCCAGGATAGGCCCTTTAGGTTAAACTTGTACTGTACAACCAATGACTTCATTCATTGCTTTAAATTGTTTGTCAAAAAAATAGACTGAAACTAGGTTTTATTTCACTGTAAAAGTATGTGATTGTTCACATTGCCTATAGTTGTTTTTATAAATTTTAT
>NW_019182228.1:0-148 GCF_002260705.1 Seriola dumerili
TAAATCCAAAATATCTGGAGAAATATCTCATGACTCTGAAATTAGCTTCAAATCTATGGAGTGTTTTAGCGTCTTTCAGCTCATTGTTTTGTATTTATGGCCCAAAACGTTTAATTCTGATTCACTAACACCAACCTGATTTCCAGCA
>NW_019182229.1:0-136 GCF_002260705.1 Seriola dumerili
GGTAATTAACAATAAACTCAACTTTGGACTCAGGGTTACGTTTCAAGATTTTGGAAGTGATGTCAGACAATATTATATGAATCAGTAACTTTTCCTGTATGATACTCAGGTTTTATTGATGGGAGTGATGTCACCC
>NW_019182230.1:0-127 GCF_002260705.1 Seriola dumerili
ACCTCCTGAATGACTGTAGGGGGAAAGGATGGCAGGCATAGCTGTTCCCAGTTGAGGTTGGCTGTAGAGGATTCCCTGCCCAGTCAGAGTGGAGAATGCTCACAGCCATTGGACTGACAGGGAGGGA
>NW_019182231.1:0-146 GCF_002260705.1 Seriola dumerili
TGTTTGTCATTTATAATCATTTCAATCTGTGATTATATAGTCTTAATCAGTTCATCCAGTTTGATACAAGCCAGAACATCTCCAGCTTGATTCCAGACCTCTGAATTGCTGTTTACATCCCATTTTAATGGTTAAAGTTTTAATGG
>NW_019182232.1:0-116 GCF_002260705.1 Seriola dumerili
CTTTTTTCCGTTTGCCCTTCTGACGTTTTACTGTTTGTACGTGCTGAATCCAGACATTCAACGCTTTATTACTTGCTGTACTTCAACGAGGCACTACTGCAACTGTTACTGAGTTG
>NW_019182233.1:0-171 GCF_002260705.1 Seriola dumerili
GCCTTCATCTCATTCAGAGTTTGCAGAGCTTTTGTTCTGGCCAGAGGGCCACAGCGTCTCAGAGATTTAAGGACACAGTTGAAGGTCGTCAGGTTGGGCCTTATTTTCTGTTGATTCATCTCGGTCAACAACTCCTGCAAACAAAGAGAGACACACAACTTGAAGTCTTCA
>NW_019182234.1:0-107 GCF_002260705.1 Seriola dumerili
TTCTGTGGTTTAAGAAAATGTTCATGAATCTAACGTAGAATTTTTTTTTTTGTGAGAACTTTAAGAGTAACTTAAGAAAGAATTTTAAAAAATACTTAAGATATTGG
>NW_019182235.1:0-109 GCF_002260705.1 Seriola dumerili
AACGTCATAGTATGGTCAGGCATCAAACGAGATGGTATATTATAGCAGAAAAATGCCAAAAAACGTCAAGGTATAGTATGGCGTAAAATGTCAAAAATACATCATAGTA
>NW_019182236.1:0-140 GCF_002260705.1 Seriola dumerili
GTTGTGTGCAGTGGAGTTTGCATTGAGAAGAAAGAAGTCTGAAGTCTGAACCTGTCATAAGCAAGATGGTGGACCGCCGGCCTGCTCTTTTCACAGAAGATCAGGTATGTTCAAGAGAGATATAATGTTGATCTTTTTGC
>NW_019182237.1:0-134 GCF_002260705.1 Seriola dumerili
TCTGAAAACACCGGTAGGGTTTGGACATAGTGCAAAAAAATGCAGCGCCATCATTTATCCACCAGGGGGTGCTCTGGATCTGTTTCCAGGTCTATGACTAGGATTCTATGAAGGAAGTGCAGTGAGACTACAAT
>NW_019182238.1:0-108 GCF_002260705.1 Seriola dumerili
GCTTGTAGAATAAGGCTGACATATCCTGTGTGTGGTGTTTTTGCTTTCTTGGCTGACCTCACAACTGTGATTTCTCCTCTCACACTGGTGGTGATGTCTCTGGAGAGA
>NW_019182239.1:0-226 GCF_002260705.1 Seriola dumerili
CTGATAAAAATGCACCACTTCAGCTGGAACTCTACTGTCAGACATTTCTCATCACACCCTACATTTAAACTCATAAATGTACCTTAACAGGGGAAGGGAGGGAGCATAACAAGCATATCTACTTATAGCCTAATGTATTTAAGTACAGTTTACCAGAGCATTTTCATTCAAACACTCATATCAGAGGCAGTGCAATTATTATTTGTATTATATTTTTTAAATGTAT
>NW_019182240.1:0-150 GCF_002260705.1 Seriola dumerili
GTTCTTTGTGCAGTCAGAGAGGTAAAGTGGGCAACAATGGCATGAGGTCAGATCAAGTGTAGAATGAATGGTGAATATGGGTGTGAAGCAGGATTTGTCAGGAATTGTTGACTTTTCCAGGAAATCAAACTCAAAGTGAGGTTAGTCGAG
>NW_019182241.1:0-150 GCF_002260705.1 Seriola dumerili
TTGATGCCATATTTGGCAGGTTTGCTTGGCATATATTGTCGGAATGGACAGCGCCCACAAAACGCAACCAAGCACTCATCGACAGTGACGTGGGGGCCTGGATTGTAAAGCAGGGGTAAACGCTGCACCCACTTGTCCCACACATCCCTT
>NW_019182242.1:0-166 GCF_002260705.1 Seriola dumerili
TGGCTCGCCATCTGGTTCTTCGGATCCGATGATCCAACCGGTGTCTGGAAGCCGCCTGGTGGCTATCCAGTGCTGGTAATGGTATCCTCTCTCTATAGTCGACTACTGGTGTCGCTGATGTCTTCTCTTTCAACATCAATGTCACCGAATCAAATCTCCACAAAAA
>NW_019182243.1:0-137 GCF_002260705.1 Seriola dumerili
CAATATGATAACACTAAAATGTGTGTGCATCTTCTCCACTACTGTGTTTTAAAGACTGTCACAGACTGTTTAGTTCTGTCATGTTTAATGCTGCTCGGTGTTTATAGAACATGCAGGTAGAGCTGTGTTTTTCTGCT
>NW_019182244.1:0-140 GCF_002260705.1 Seriola dumerili
AGATTTTTTTTTTTTAAATCACAAAGTGCTTTACATCATAATAATAAAAGTTCAAGACGAAGAAATAGGACGTGTTTTTTTCTATTGGCATTTATTTTTGGTTGCAACAAGTTGCATAAACACAACATTTATGTATGTTT
>NW_019182245.1:0-117 GCF_002260705.1 Seriola dumerili
ATCACGTCATTGCAAAGAATATGCATTTATGAATAGTTAGAAAAAGGAAAAGTTCTCAGTATATTCTCTTTCGTCTTACAAGTATACAACACATTTGTCGGATTTGATGATGAATAC
>NW_019182246.1:0-327 GCF_002260705.1 Seriola dumerili
ATCTATAAAAGATGTGTGTTGATGCAGTTTACTAACACAGAGAAAAGGTGTGTCTGTCCTTGTGTCTTTGTCCTTTCATTTTCTGTTAGTGTGTTTATTTATGGCCTGTTTTGCCAGTAGTAACTGGACTTTGGATCTGCTGTAAAGAGGTTGGCAGGTGGGTGGAACAAGGAGGTTGTGTCAGTAGTAAATGTGATGAGTAACAATAGATGTCTTTGTCAGAGTGGTTACTTGGTTAAAATAAACATGAGTATATGGTGTGACGTGAGGCTGTTTTACTGCAGAGGTGGGACTTGATCAGGAATGAGTGAGTGCAGCTTTTTCCAT
>NW_019182247.1:0-101 GCF_002260705.1 Seriola dumerili
TATTTTGATTCTTCCCTTCTTTGCAAATACTGGCTCAGTGATCACTATCAACAATAAGTGAAAATGTTTGTGCATTTCACCTTACATAATTTTGGCAACTT
>NW_019182248.1:0-163 GCF_002260705.1 Seriola dumerili
CCATGACTTTTACAGACGTGCGTGCGCTTGTGTAGGACGAAGTATTATTATTATTTTTATTATTATTATTAGCCACTTTGAGGAAGGAAAATCTGAAAATACGAGAATTAAGTCTTAATTTTGAGAATAAAATTGAAATATCATCATCAGGACATTGAAAAGA
>NW_019182249.1:0-131 GCF_002260705.1 Seriola dumerili
GAAGCAACATCTCAAAACATCATCCAGGAAGTTAAAGCTCGGTCGCAAATGGTTCTTTCAAATGGACAAATCACTCCAAGCATGGTTCCAATGTTGCGGCAAAATGACTTGGGAACAACAAAGTCAGGGCA
>NW_019182250.1:0-109 GCF_002260705.1 Seriola dumerili
TTGGATAAACAGCAACGAACAGACTCATTTATAAGTAGTCGTTATGTGGAAAAAAGATACACCTGTTCCAATCCAATCTGTAATGTAGCCAACTTATATAGTGAGATTT
>NW_019182251.1:0-123 GCF_002260705.1 Seriola dumerili
TAATCAGTCATTTACAGCTCTTGATTGAATTTTTGTATCATTCGTTCAAATTAATCAGAGTAAGCAAAAAGGCACATTAGAGAGTTGCCACAGATGCAGTATTGTGTGTTTACTGAGTGCTAC
>NW_019182252.1:0-125 GCF_002260705.1 Seriola dumerili
AGGCCCTGTGTAAATACCCCCTTATAGGCTTGTGTGTGTTTGTCGTGTGTGTGTGTGTGTGTGTATGAGTGCGTGAGTGTGTGCATGTGCGTTTGTGCCTTGTCTCATTCATCAGGGCCTCATGT
>NW_019182253.1:0-2805 GCF_002260705.1 Seriola dumerili
TCTGTAGCTACACCATTCTCAGTAATGTAAATCTCTGGATCTCCATACTCCTCTTTGATCCAGTTTAGGAGTCTCCTCAGGCCCCATGCTACAGCTCTCTGCTTACTGATGGCAGTAGTTGGTGAATCACCTTCCTCTGCTTCTGACAAATCCCGGTCATATTCATAAGATTGTGGGGTAAGTCTCAAGGTAGCATGACGTGCAATCTTTGTAGTATAGTGATTTACACAGAACATGTCAGCAGTTCCCCTGATGAAGCTCTTTTCTTCCTCAGTGAAGGAAGGTAGTCTTGACTCTGAAAGACCTTGGAGTTCACTTTTGTTTCCAACTTGCCACTTCATTGCGTCAGGATAGTCACCATTCTTGAAAATAGGGTGTGCAAACCAGCCCAGTTGGAACTGAAGAGCGCGGTCAGCAGCCGCCACTTCTCTGGGAACGTTAACATCTTTAGGTTCAATCCAATCAGCATTTAGGGCAATGGATACTAGACCACCTTGGGATTTGCGATACTTATTGTCATATGTGTGGTAGGCCTTGGCGTGAGCTTTTATCAGGTTGTGTGCAACTCTATATGGAGCAAGTCCTGGCTTTTTAACATTTGGTGGAATCTGTCCAAGTCCATATCCTGACCATGCAATTGTGTAAGGCTGGTTGAAGGTGATCCAAAATTTCACTCTGTCTCCAAAGGTGGCGAAGGAGAAGTCACAAAAGTCATTAAAAATGTTAATCATATCTACATTTTCCCATCCACCGAGGGTCTGCAAAGCTTGAGGAAGGTCCCAGTGATAGAGTGTCACCGTGGGTGTAATATTATACGCTACGAGGCCATCAATGAGTCTATTGTAGTAGTCAACACCTCTCTGGTTCAGTGAGGTACGCTGACCATCAGGAAAGATCCTGGACCAGGACAGAGAGAATCTGTAGGACTTCACCCTCAGAGCTCGTAGCATGTAGAGGTCTTCATCAAGTCTGTGGTAGCTGTCACAGGCCACATCTCCACTGGGATTACCAGGAATACTGCCAGGTTTATGGGTGAATGTATCCCAGATGCTGGTCCCCTTCCCATCTGCATTCCAGCCACCTTCAATCTGGTAAGCTGATGACGATACTCCCCAACTGAAGCCTTTTGGGAAGGTACCATAGTGGTAGAGTTTTCTCTGAAATTTGCTTTGTTTTGAGAATTTCCTCCAGACATCCATGGCTTGTGATGGGACGGTGGAGGGTGGCATTGAGGAAACTTTATTTGACCTTATGTTTTTCAGTTCTGGTGCAGGTACCATCAGGCTTTTGGAAGCAAAACCATTTTTCTCAATGACTTGGGAGTAAAAGTAGGCAGATTGCTTTGGAGTCCTGGGTCTGTCAGGCAGGTCAAAGTTGACATGGTGGAGTCCAAAGCGTTCACTGTATCCTTGTGGACCCTCAAAGCCATCCATGAGTGACTGGACAGTAAACTGCTGCACATTTACTCCATCCAAATGTATAGCTGTTGAGAGAACAAAAACATTGAGCCACTAAAACTCATTTAACATGACCTTGTATGACAAGTCTTCAAAAGCTTAAAAGTAGAAAACACACATATAATCAGGTATTTAAAGGGTCCAAGACACAAAGCATACCTTTCAAGGCCTCATTGATGTAACTCCTCATGTACTCTATTCTGCTGGTGTCATTGAAAGTGTCCCCGCTGTGCTCAGTAGGCATCCCATTCCCAGTTATGTGGATAGGCACTTTGGTAACATTCAAGTATTCTGCGGAAATGTAGTTTAGAAGCCTTCGGAGACCCCATGGTGCTGAATATATCCAGTCAGAAGCTGTAGAGGACCATGATGGGTCCACATGTGCCTGGAGGTCACCAACCCCCTGAATACCAGGGGTGCAGCCTCCATCACTCTTGTTGACCAAACGGGAGGTATAGTGGTTTAACCCTAAAAAGTCAGCTGTTCCATGTATCCTCTTTCTCTCTTCAGAAGTGAAAACTGGAAGTCTTGCAGGCTCAGAGTGGGGACACTCTCTTCTTTTCTCTTCAACCTGAGTCTTGAGTGTTGCAGGATAATCTCCATCTACAAATATGGGATGTGCAAACCAGCCCAGCATGAACTGCAGGTAGCGATCTGCAGCTGCTATGTCTTCAGGTCTGGACGGGTCCATGGGCTCAGCCCAGTCAGAGTTCAATGCAATGCCCACTTTCCCTCCTTGTTTCATCCGGTACTTGTCATTGTAGACATGCCAGGCCTCAGCATGGGACTTGAGCAGATTGTGAGTGACCTGAAAAGGCAAAACTACTGAGTGCACCAGAATAACAATGAAACAGTCTATATTTACATTAGAGTAATGATATTACTCTCACCTGATAGGATGCAACCACATAGTCCTTTACTCCAGGGGGGTGTTTGCCAGTGCCATAGCCAGCATGGCTCACCACCCAGGGGCTACTGAATGTGTTCCAGGTCTTGACTCTGTCTCCAAACCTGGAGAAGCAAAAGTCTGCATAGTCCTTGAAGGCTTCAACAATGGAAGTGTTGGTCCATCCACCATAGTCCTGAAGTGCCTGAGGCAGATCCCAGTGGTAGAGAGTGACCACAGGTTGTATGCCAGATTCAATGAGTGCATTGATGAGCTTGTCATAGTAGACAGCCCCTTTTTCTGATTGGCTGCCTCTGTGGCCTGAGGGGAAAATACGAGCCCAGGAGATGGAAAACTGGTAGTTGTTGACATGAAGACCTCTCAGGAGGTAGACATCGTAATCCACCTTGTGGAAACTGTCACAAGCTAGATCAGCTGTCTGATTCACACTGGCCAGGCCTT
>NW_019182254.1:0-179 GCF_002260705.1 Seriola dumerili
AATATTAGTCTTCAAAGATTTAATCTACAGTTGTACATCAACGACAAAGAGATGGTCTCAAATGAACTATTGGTGCATGGTCATAAATAAGAGACATTCAAATATCTTGTCATTTTTGGCCTCCAAAGCCCTGTATTAACAATTACATACAAGAGCGATTTTGAAGCTCAGAGTGAGCT
>NW_019182255.1:0-106 GCF_002260705.1 Seriola dumerili
GAACACGCAGAAACTTAAATATCAAATGAAATAAATAACGAACACAAACAAGGTGTTGTGGATAAAGCTGAAGCATGACTCCGTTTGTTGTGGGAAATACACTTAT
>NW_019182256.1:0-130 GCF_002260705.1 Seriola dumerili
TTTGCAGGTGTATTAACAATCAAATGCTCTCAGTGCTGCACAGAGATTAGCCCATTATACCACAGGACCATGCAGTATTTTGTGGAGAGTGGGCTCCATCATAGCACGTAAAGTGTTATAATGATGTGTG
>NW_019182257.1:0-157 GCF_002260705.1 Seriola dumerili
TAGTTGTTTTAGTGGCAGTAACTGTAGTAGTAGTAACAGTGGGTACAAGTTAGTAGCAGTAATAGCAATGGTGTAGTAATATAGATATAGTAGTTGCAACAGTGAATTTAGTATCAACATCTCAAATGTTTCCACTGTAGTGCTCAACTACACCTTT
>NW_019182258.1:0-117 GCF_002260705.1 Seriola dumerili
TTCACCATACATTTATTTTAGATAATGAATGTTTAAGAGTTTTTTCTCAGTTGTAAATTGACGAAACCATCACTGTCGGTTCATACCTTTTTCTGCGTAGGGGATCCTCACACATTT
>NW_019182259.1:0-31818 GCF_002260705.1 Seriola dumerili
ACACCAACACACATCAGCTGTTACCAGAGATGAAATCCCCCCCACCCCCAAGCTCAGTTACTTTTACTAACCTGATGGACATTTTTGGCCAAACACTGCAGGACGGTGAGTGAATCATCCAGACAGGTCTGCTTCTCTGGAGAACAGGTCAAATCTACATCCTGCAGCACACTGGATGCAACATGCAGCTGAGACAACTGCGCTGCTAGCAGACAATGAAAGACACATGTAGATTCACAGTCTCCTCGTGGTAAAGCGTGTACTGCCGTCGTACGTTATCAAAGATAAAGGCAAACACGTGTCTTGAGTCAGAGTGCAGCTCTACAGAAAAGAATGCTGAGCATAAATCAATTACGGTGTAATATTTAGTGTCAGATGGAATACCTGATAACAGGGTAGATGTGTGTGGAACCTGCAGGTATCCGGCCTCTACTGCTGCATTAACAGCCAGCAGGTCATGAAACAAATGCACGGTCTCTCTAACACCTTTAATCTGTCGTGTAGTGAAGGAGACGTCTCTGCCGGGATAAAGAGACACCTGGTTTAACAGAGATCTTGATTTGACGACCTGTTCGCAGACAGGTGGGCAGCACCAGGCGCCTCCTTCACCATCCACCATCTTTATTGTAGGTCACATGAACAGAACCACTTCATGAAGAGCTGCCCCCCCACGTCACAGTCTTTCTCTGGAGGAGGTCCAGCGCCAGCATCACGCCAGCATCGCCCCGAGTCTTTCTAACTGGTGTGGACATGTTGGTGAAGTTCCAGTTTACTGGCGCTGATGAAAGTTTTGCCACACTGATCACAGTGGTGTGATTTCCCTCTGGTGTGAAGGCGGCGGTGGTGTCTCAGACTCCCTGCCCGGGAGAAGAGTGCGCCACACTGGTCACAGACATATGGTTTCTCTCCGGTGTGAACACGTCTGTGAACTGTTAAGCTACTTACCAGTGTAAAAGCTTTCCCACATTGGTCACAACTGTACAACTGTTTCTGTCCAGCGTGAAAGCGCTGGTGGATTTTCAGGTAACGTGGCGAGTTGAACGTCGCTCCGCACTGATCACAGCTGTATTTCTCCTCAGAGTGAAGCACCTGATGCTCTTTTAGATAACATAGTTCAATGAAGGATTTCCCACACTGCTCACAGCTGTACGGTCTCTCTCCGGTGTGGATATGTTGATGTCTTTTTAAGCGATACGCCCGAGAAAAAGCTTTGCCACACTGCTCACAGGTGTGCGGTTTCTCTCCGGTGTGAATACGTTGGTGGATTTGTAGACTACTTGTCGTTGTAAAAGCTTTGCCACACTGCTCACAGCTGTACGGTTTCTCTCCGGTGTGAATATGTTGGTGGATTTTTAAATTCGTTGAAGTCGTAAACGTCTTCCCACAGCGGTCACAGCTGTGCAGCTTCTCTTTAGTGCGTCTCTGTTTCTATAGAGACAGACAGAGACAGAGAATCACATCTCATGTGAGTGAGTTGTATAAAACTAGATTTGTACTGCATCAATTTCATAACATCCTCAGACTAAAGGAATGTCAACAACAAACAACCGTTAGTTCTGATCCAGTGATGTGATTGGACGGAGTCAGAGTCATGGATCACTCCTCTTCACAGATGTTCTATCAACCGTTAATCAGCGTCAAATTAACGTCGTTATCGATCTCAGATTGAAACAAACAAAGATGAAAATATTTCAGAAAGAAGGTTTGAATGAAACGATGTCGTCAGGAGAGGATGAAGGAAGAAGGTGGATCCTTCAGAAACACCTGAGCTAACGTGGAGACAGAGCAGCAGCTGGTGTCGCTGTAAAGCTCAGGAACGTGTTGGTGTTGCTTAGCAACAGTCCAGGAACTGTTGGTGTTGTGGTAGAGAAATAAACAAACAGATCATAGATGTTGTTGTTTATTGAACTAACATGGCGCTGAGGGACAGATGTTGATCAGTATCAGCTCAGCTGTGATTGGCTCTGACCGGATCAGCTGATATTCACCAACATCACGACAACAACCTGTACCGACACACTGAGACCAGACTGTTGTCACGGAAACCACGTTCAAACTCGTCACTCACTTCACCTGAGATTCACTCTGTTGGTCACGTGACTCGTTTCAACATGAGCCCGGGAAAACAGACCAACACAAACACTTTGTATTTCTGATGCCACAAAAACCAACGGATCAAACACGGACCCTCCATCGAGTCCTGAACACTGACCTGTAGACCGGCAGGACCAGCGGCCTCCAGGCTCCAGTCCGGGTCCTGGTTCTCCTCCTTTATCCGGGTCTGGCCGACGAAATCCGGGTCCTGGTTCTCCTCCTTTATCCCGGTCTGGTCGATGAAATCCGGGTCCCGGTTCTCCTCCTTTATCCCGGTCTGGTCGATGAAATCCGGGTCCCGGTTCTCCTCCTTTATCCGGGTCTGATCGACGAAATCCGGGTCCTGGTTCTCCTCCTTTATCCCGGTCTGGCCGATGAAATCCGGGTCCTGGTTCTCCTCCTTTATCCGGGTCTGATCGACGAAATCTGGGTCCTGGTTCTCCTCCTTTATCCGGGTCTGGCCGATGAAATCCGGGTGCTGGTTCTCCTCCTTCATCTCGGTCTTGTCCTGGTCCAGGTCTCTCTGGTCTCTTTGTGCTGGACTCTGTCTGTTGGCGCCACTTTAACTCTCGATCTCGCCGCGTCTCGCGGTCACTGGAAACTCGTTCGAGCCTGAGCTCGCGACGCTCCTCCCCCTTAGTTACTGTTGCTAAGGTGTAACATGGAACACCTGTTAGAGAAACACTTGTAAAGAAATAAGTTTCACTTCTCTCTGTTTTCTAGAACCAAAGACTTTCCATTCACTGATGTTCTGTTGTTCTTTGTTCCACAGACAGAAGAACTCAGCTCCCCACAATCCCTCACTGGTCTCACCTGGGGAACCTGTACATACTAGATAGACTTTGTGTTTTTACTCTGTTCCACTGTAAATAAATGTCTTTAAGTATAACTACTGGTTAGATTTAGATTAGATTAGATTAACTTTATTAATCCCACAACTGGGAAATTCACTCACCACAGCAGAAAATAAACATCTATGGAAATATACATCAAAAATACACCAATATACACCAATAAATACAATATACACAATACACACGTTATGTACATGAAAGTGCAAGTTTGCACATGGTCAGGAAGAGCAGGAGTTGTAGAGTCTGACAGCTGCTGGAATGAAGGAGCTGTGGAACCTCTCCTTCTTACAGCGAGGATGTAAAAGTCTGCTGCTGAAGAAGCTGCTCAGAGACCCTACAGTGTCATGCAGAGGGTGAGAGCTGTTGTTCATGATGGATGTCAGCTTAGCTAACATCCTCCTCTCACCTACTTCCTCAATGGAGTCTAGGGGGCAGCCCAGGACAGAGCTCGCTTTCCGGATCAGTGTGTTGAGCCTCTGCCTATCCCTGTCAGTGCTGCCCCCTCTCCAGCAGACCACAGTGAAGTAGACGGCTGAGGCCACCACAGAGTCGTAGAGGGTCCTGAGGAGAGCCCCACACACACCAAAGGACCTCAGTCTGCTCAGCAGGTGAAGGCGACTCTGGCCCTTCTTGTAGAGAGCGTGGGTGTTGGTGGACCAGTCCAGTTTGTTGTTGAGGTGAACCCCCAGGAACTTGTAGTTCTCCACCACCTCGATGTCCAGTCCCTGGATGTTCACTGGTGTGAAGTGGGACGTCTTCCGCCTGGGGTTCACAATCATCTCCTTTGTTTTGCTGGCGTTAAGCTGAAGCTGGTTGATCTTGCACCAGCTGACAAAGTCCCTGATGACTGTCCTGTATTCCAGTTCATTCCCCTCAGAAACACACCCAACAATGGCTGTGTCGTCAGAGAACTTCTGGACGTGGCAGTGTGTGGTGTTGTGTGTGAAGTCCGAGGTGTACAGGGTGGAGAGAAAAGGGGAGAGCACCGTACCCTGGGGGGCACCTGTACTGCAGAGCACCACATCAGACACACTGTGACGAAGCCTCACGTACTGTGGTCTGTTGGTGAGCTGGTCTATCATCCATGCAGCCAGGTAATGGTCCACTCCCACACTTTCCACTTTACTTTGGTGTGTTTAATGTCTCACAGGTGTGAATATTGCCAACGTCTACTCAGCAGAACTCCAGTCCTTCAACGTTAACTTACTGTTGACATGGTAACTTGGTCTTAGTTATTAATGTCATTGTTAATCACAGTTCCACATTAATAGTAATAATTTGAGACTGAAACAATATTGGCTATTTTGCCTGTTAGTTTAGGCTGTTGCCCCAGAGGACTTTAATTCATTTTAAAGTTATTTTATATTCATATCTTTAATATTAATATTTTGTATGATAGCCAATAAATTGATAGATAACTGAAGATCCAACATTTATGGCGTCCAGCTCAGAACAGTATGAACATATATTGGATTTCCATATATGAAAAACATAGTATACATATAAAATAAAAAGTTATTGAATGTATGATTATATTATAGACATGTTACATATATATCCATCCCACAGTCTGTCAGTACATGTTGATATTAGGCTCAAGGCCTGATCCAGATTTCTCAACCAGGAAGTAAGAGGAGATGAAACCCATGTTAAACTAAATATGAATCACAGCAGAGGATTTGCAGAGTTGAAAACATCTGGAGGAACTTAAATCAGCTGATTCCTGAACAGACCTTTTAAGTCATTCACAGTAAAATCAACTGTGTGAAGTGAAGACTGAGGTTCAGGTTCAGTCCTCGTGGATGAAGTCCAGAACGCCACAGATCAGTTCTGAGGAAAGACAAAGAGTCAGTTTCCTGGTTCTTCTCAGACCTGTTGGTCCAGTTTGTGTCAGCATGAAGAAGCCTGATGATAAACGTGTCCCTCCATGTTTCCAACCTGTGGCTCCACTTTCAGGTTAAATCCTTAATAACTGAAGCGCAGAGGAAAAAAACACTGTCATTTTATTCACTTTAATTCTCTTCATTTATTTTGATATGGACGAGCAGCAGAAAGTTGTTGTGTCACAAACACTTCTACAATAAATCATCGCATCACATTAAATCATTACAGTCACATTTCATATGATTAGACGTTAAACATTCATGATCATTGTTGAAGCCTCTCACCTGCTTCATGCTGCTTTTAAAACATCTGTCCGAACCTGTCAATCAGCTGGACAGCAGCGTCCAATCCTGTGTTTAGGATCGTTCTGGTGGGCGGGGCCACACGCCGGTTACCGTTCAGATTACTGATTGGAGCTGAGTACAGTGGCTCATCCTGATACGATGAGGACAGATATGGGCCGGACTCGGGCCAGAAGAAACAAGCATGTGGCCCAAGTATGGGCCGGATATATTTTGCTATCTGGGAAATTACATCACAAATTAGAAAGCAGACATTTTGTTATGTTAGTTACAAAGTCGTACATTGGATTTGGGTGGTTGCCTAGCAACATGACTGTCATCGGTCTACCTGTCATTCAGGGTGCTTTGGTGAGGATCTTCTAACTACAGCATGATATTTTCTATGACTTACTATATTATTGCATCTATCTAGACAATATCACATTTCTAGGACTTACAATGATAAATATTAAATTCTATTTGTCAATGATATTTAAAAAAAAAAACAAAGAGAGACGTGACGTCAGCATGAGAACAACCAGACGACAGGATGAGATTTAAATATCAAAGTGTTTTTAATGACAGAATTAAAGCACCATATTCATTATTTACAGAAGCAGCAGCAGCTGCAGGAATCTGACACTCGTCCTAAAGCGGCTCATGGTGACGTGTAACTGCTGAGGGGTCACATGACACGACCAGGAGCCATGGACCCATGTGACCTGCAGGTGGCGCTGGAGGAGAAGTCAGAGGATCCCATTAATCAATAGTATTGATCCTGCTCCCAGCAGACAGCTGATTGGTTCAAACAACTCTCGCCGTCTTTGTCCCGATTCCAGCTTCAACTACTGATGATGTCATCGTTGCTTCATCTGTTTATTGATTGTTGATCAGTGACGTCTCCAGCGTTTTGTTTTGTTCGACCATCAGTCCAAAAATTCACTTTTCTGTCACGTGACACAGAAAAACTGTAGATCCTCAAATGTGAGGATGTGGAACCAGAGAACGCTTCAGTCTTTCACCTGAAATGTGACGGGAACGATTCATCAACAAACCTTCTGTCAGGCCACTGACGGCTGCAGCTCTCGTCCTGATTGGCTGACAGAGAGCAGCTGCTGTTGTCGGGTAAAACGTGATTCTCCGAGCCGCAGCTCCATCATCTCACATGACCCGTCTCCTCCATCGCCGTGGTGACGGGGCGGGAGTTACAGCGTCCACTTCAAACACCTGCAGAGACACAGAGGACAAAACAAGACTGAAGACAGGAGGACGCAGAACAAAGACACTGGATCTGCCTCACGGTGTCTCTACACTCCTCCTTCTACAGACGCTGCTCATCTCCACAGAGACGCTCCGACCAATAAGATCACAGCTTCAGTTCACCTGCTGGTCAACAGACACATTCAGTCTGAGACACTCAGGTGTGTGTTCAGATCTCAGCGGACACGTCTGTCGGCCGTCTCTTCTTCTGTGGTGGATCTTAAAGTCCAGGTCAGGAGGAGGTTCAGGTTCAGGTCAGCAGGGTCCTCACAGGTGAAGAAAGACAAGCGTGTGCGTACCTGGTCTCTCGGTGCGTGCTCAGACACCTGCTGCAGCAGTAGCGCCCCCCGCAGGTGGTGCAGGTGTAGTGAGAGGGGAAACCGCAGACGCAGCAGAAGTGACGGGGGGGCAGCGAGGAGGGAGGGGCCGCCGCCGACAGGTAGTTAGGCTCGGGCTTCTCCGACAGGTTCTACCAATCACAGAACAGAGGAGGAGTCAGCCGACGGCCGATCAGCCAATGACAGTGCGAGAAGAGAGTGGGGGGTATGACCAACCTCCTCCTCCAGCAGGGTGGTGAAGTTCTTCCTGAAACGCTGTTTGAAGTGATCGCCCCTCGTCTTCCTCTTCTTCTTCTCTGGACACAGAAACACACAAGATCATGTCAGACACGAGGCACACGACCACGCCCCACGCCCCACCGTCCTCCAATCACGTCTCACCTGGTTCCTCTGTCTCACTGAAGGCAGGGAGGCGGGCAGCAGGACCCGGGGGAGGGAGGGAGGACAGAGGGTCGTCCTGGAAACGCAGAACAACAACACGTCAACACCGCCCCTCATTGAAGACCATGACAGGTGGGCGAAAGCTGAAGAACAGGTAAAGTTAGTACAGAGAGCTGGACTCATGTCACCTGTCTCACCACTGACTCACCTGGAAGTTGTCTTTCTCCAGAGCCTCCAGCTGTCTGCTCAGTCTCCTCTGTCTGGTGGCTTCATCCAGGACTCTGCGCTGACCGGCCTCCACCCGAGCTGGGGGGGGGACAGAGGGAGAGAGGGGGAGAGAGAGAGGGACAGACAGAGGGAGGGAAAGACAGACAGAGGGAGAGGGAGAGAGACATCAGGAACTGAATGTAAAATAGTTTGTGACTCGTTCTGAACTGAAGAGTGTTGGACTCATAAAACGTCATAAAAAAAACCACTCAACAATCCCTGACGTCATCACGCTGAAATAAACCGATCCGTCTTCTTACGTCAGGGTTTTGTTTAAATCATTGTTCCTCCGGGACATCTATGAGCAGAATTTACTGTGTCTATAACATTTATTAAAGAGTGACAGTGACATTTACACAACGTGTATCGATCAGAAAACCGCCCAGCCGTTTCAAATGTACGTTTCGTCAGTTAGACTCTGAGCCGCCGCTAACGGGCGGGAAAACAGACTCAAAAACAGACAGAGAACCTGTGAACGAGACTTTACGCTCTGTAAACCTTAACTGTTCACCAACACGTCACTTGTAACTTTCAAAGTCACATTTTAATGAAGAATTTGTTTAATTTCAACAAAACTCACCCGAAGCTTTCTTCTCCAGCACCATGTCGGCTGTTTCCGCCTTCTCTCTACGGCAGCCGCAGAGACACAAACCGAACCAGACGAAGCGCGTAGTTATTTACAACAGGTTCACTGATCGACTCACTCACTCACAGACAGGTTTATAGTTAGACTAACTGTAAACATGATGTTTTTCAAATCCAAAAAAGTCTAAAGTGGCAAAAAAATGTGGCGCCAATATGATTTTATTTGCTACGACATCAAACATGGGACATCAGGCTTTTATCTGAGCGCGTTTCGTTTTTACTTTGTCGCCGCCTGCCGGTAACATAAAACCATCTGTTAGTACTAACCAGTTTGGACATCATCAATACTATAAACTAGTTGAGCAGCAGAAAATAAACGGCAACTGTTCTAAAAATAATTAAACAGTTAATGTAATTTTTAAGTTAAATAAAGCTTTTTGAGTTTTGAGCCGTTGATAAGACAAAAAAAAAGAAAAGAAAAAACCACAACACATTTAAGAAAATGGCTTATTAAAAAACAATGAAAATAATGTCTTATATGTTATTTGATTTTATGGATCACTGAGTGAATATTGTTAGTTACACATATCTAGTTGATTTAATCCATCTGACAATATAATAAATAAATAAATAAATATCATAGCCAGGGCTGGTTTGTATGAATTGAGAAAAAATAAAATTACTGTACAAAAAGAAAATGAACGTGATTAAAATCAGGATTAAAATCAGTAAATGAAAATCACTACAGCAGTTTCAGTTAAGTACAGATCATTTTCCAGGACTTTTTCAGTGATGATCTCACTTATGAAAGACAGGAATCAAACCACACACCAATGTGTTCCTATCTGTGGAAATCTGATTTAAAATAAGAGCAGTCCACACTGGACTGTACTTATCTATGAAGTCATCTTTTACAGACAAACTGAAAGCAAGAACTTACTTGGTAAGTTAGTGAGTGTTTCGCTAACATACAGTTGATGTTACAAGATACAAACAACCAGAGACAAACAACCAGAGACAAACAACCAGAGACAAACAACCAGAGACAAACAACAAGAGACAAACAACCAGAGACAAACAAACAACCAAACACAAAAAACCAAAGACAAACAATCAGAGACAAACAACCAGAGACAAACAACTAGAGACAAACAACCAGAGACAAACAACCAGAGACAAACAACTAGAGACAAACAACCAGAGACAAACAACCAAACACAAACAAACAACCAGAGACAACTTCAAGAAAATGTATTTTGCAATTTTGCATCTTATATCTGAACCACTTTGCTGTAGTCTACAAAACACTGTGATCATTGTGGTACTATATATATATATATGTAGTATATATATATACTGTATATACACATACTGCACTGCTCACATACTGAGAGTAGTGTAGTGCTGCCACCTGCTGGCTGTTTCCTCTCACTGCTGATGTTTTAAAGTTTCCTTCAGAGAAGAGTTTTACTTTAATGCTGAATTAATAATGATGAAACTGATCGTAGACAAAATTTCATCAACGTTTGTTCCAGGAAAGAAAGAATAACGAGAGGAAACGTTTCTAAACTGCAACTAAACCTGATTCAAACCTGAATCCTGACACCACGTCTGAACCGTTAAAGGTCCGGCTCACAGCGAAGACCAGAGAATATGTCCTCCCTTTGGACAAATGTCTCCCTGAACAAAGATTACAGCTCACACAGAGAGAGAGGACGTCTCACCTGACACCTGTAGAAACACAGTGTGTAAATGACCTGGTTAGATAGACAGAGCACGGCGCTGCACTGAAGAGAAGACATGACACAAAGCAGTGGCTTCATTATTTTACAGCTTCAACTTCACAGTCGTGAAAACACTGAACCCAGTAACAGATCAAAGACTTAAAGTGAACTTTAGGAAGTTCCTTGTTAATGGAAAAGAGAAAAATCCAACAATATTTTTGCATCAACATCAACATGTTTATATTCAGTGCTGCAGTTCCTCTTTTCCCCTTGACTTCACATTTAAAACCAGCTCCACCTTCCACTGCTACAACCGTCACAATCACTGTGTCTGCTGGCTGGTCAGTTCACTGACGCTCTCGATGGTGGAAAAGCTCCCGATGTCTCTTTCTTTGGAGGCATGATATCTACAAAGTACAGCACATGTTGGCATGGACAATATTACGTGATGTGAGCTGTGCAGCTCAGACAATAGAGGACAGGGAGTCATCTGAAATACATTTTCACTCATGCTTGAGGTCTGGACCGACACTGATCCGCACCATGGTAACTGTTGTACAGTAACAGACTATGGGCAGACTGATAAAGTGACGACTCCCTACCTTTGAAACGGGCACAAAGTTTGTTTGAAGTAAGTTTTTGTTAGTTTACTGTGTGGTTAAGAACTCCTGACCAATGAGTGAGCCAACTGACCTTTTCTCTGAATAGAGAGCACAAAGATTTTATTAATTGGATTACTATTGGATAACTCTATGTTGATGGTTTTAGCTTCGCTTCTGAAGCTGCTATAGCTAGCAGCTAGCCCCCTCTGTTGGCCAAAACAAGCACAACGCTAGACGTCTGTTTTAAATTCTCAGTTAAAAACTGGGACTTCCTGTGTTTATGGTGTCGACGTGACATGTTTTTTTTCAGTGGGGTAAATTCTGGAAGGTCGCTCTCACCTGAACACTGTCACTTTCACCTGAACACTGTCACTTTCACCTGAACACTGTCACTTTCACCTGAACACTGTCACTTTCACCTGAACACTGTCACTTTCACCTGAACACTGTCACTTTCACCTGAACACTGTCACTTTCACCTGAACACTGTCACTTTCACCTGAACACTGTCACTTTCACCTGAACACTGCTACTGCGTGTGACTTTGTTCTCTACACCATCACTCCACTGTATCTTTACATAGAAATACACTGTTTGCTGCTACATTACTGTTTAAAATCTCATTTACAGAACTTTAAACTCTTCAGTCTGTGTGGAAGGTTTAGAGAAACTCTCCATCCTGTTCTTTGCTGCTGTAATGACAGTACCTGTCCTGCAGAGGTCAGTAAAGCTCTGCTCAGTTTTACACACTGCTGATGAATTTCCACTTTATATATGGACAGAGATTATTTCTCCACCATCACTTTAACCTGCTTTTTATGTCTTAGATGTTATTAATCTTAGTGTACTTTAGTTGGAACTGTGCAGCAGGAGACAGTGTCAGCTGGTTTTCAAGTGTCAGAGTGAACCAGTCTGTCTGTCACACTGCAGCAAAGGTTAAATGTGATCAGGGCGGCGTCACTTCTGAGGACGTTAAGGAGAATATTTCTGACACTACCTGTTAGAGAAGAGTTGTCAGCAGAGAAAGTGATCTGTGAGGAAACAGTGGTCGCTAGCAGGGATTCCCTCTCTGCATGTGGGACCTTCTGATAGGCTGAAGGTCAGAAATCCAGCTTGTGTATCAGCCTATGATCACAGCATTAAACTCTGTGTGTTAACGTCACTCAGTGGAAGAAGCATTCAGAGATTTAACTCAAGTTACTCACAGAATAAAGAAAAGACAACACTCATGTGAGTATAAGCTTAACAAAAAAGAAAGGCCTTCAAAATAAAACTAATTAACTCAACATGTCCCTTTGTTTAGAGCTCTGTTTGATTCACACATCAAAAATAAAGAAACTAAATAATTACACTTTGGTACCCAGGTGTTTGGATTTCTGCGTTCACTCTATAACTTTCTTTAGTCCTTATTTCCTCTTCGGTTGTAGAGTTGTATCTTTCCTTGAGGGAAGTTTCAGTTTAGTTCAGATAAGTTATTCTTTTTAAATAGTCGACAGAGTTTTTTTTAGTTCATTAAGGGCACCAGGTGTTTCTGTTGTGTTAGAACTTACCTGGAATCTGAGGTGAGAAGCTGGTGCGTCCAAATCCATGGAGTTGTTCCTGGACTCCTCCATGTGCAGCCGCAGTGGTCAGGTGACGTCCTCCACCATCAACCATAAAGAAAACCAACCTGCATCACAAACATTTTATCATCAGTTAAAGAAAATGACACACAACATGAAAATCATATTTTATTCACTTTTCAATATAAATGAAAGAAATGTTACAAGATGAGGTTTGTTATCACGTATCAATTCACCACAATCTATAAATATATTAATATATCTCATTTCAGAGGAACTTTCAGCAGGTGGATATAAGAAGTCTTCAACCGTCAAACTGAACTATTTTAAAATTAAAGTTAGATATTGTATCTATAGAGGCTCCCGCCCTTTCCGCTGACGTCACTCCTCCCCCCCTAACGACGGCTCTCCGGCCCGCCGCTCTGGCCCGCCCCCCCCCCCCCCTCCTGGACATTTAGTCCGACTGCAACATGAATCTACCGCTTCATTAAACTGTTGACTCTAGAACCAAACTACACTGTTGTTCTCATGAAACGTTCAAGAACTTATGAGGAAATAATGAATTACTGAATGAAGTTGTTTATAGAGTTGGACAAAGTACACAGCTGCAGTACTTGAGTCAGATCATTGATCCTCCTGGTCAAATATTACTCCGATACAAGTGAAAGTGTTCAGTCAGAGTTTTACCTGAGTTAAAGTGCTGGACTCGGCTACTTGCTTTTCAAAATACTTCAGGATTCAAAAGTACATTTTAAATGTTATTGTATTGTTCCACATTCATAGAGCCCAGATGAAAGACTCTGTTGTGAAGTAAAAGTTTAAGATGCGGAGAAAAGATAGTGTTTTCTTTAAGTTACGGAGGGTAGTTCGACAGTAAAAACTAACCCATAACCTCATTTCTTTATCATATTTTGGGCTGAGACTGAAAAGTTAATGGTTTTTTTTTTCAGGGAGAAACATAGAAAGTCATTTCAGCACCATTACACACATACAGAGCTAAACAAAAACATGTGTTTGGACAATTGTGCTAACATATTCTCCAAGCTATTACTCTCCCTTTCATTTCACCATGTATAAAACAGGAACAATTGAACAAAGAAAGTCACATTTACTCATTTTTCCATCAAAATTAAACTGGTACTTCAAGCCATGTAACAGAGAGACTTAAAGCAGTTCAGGTCTCCGTGACTTTATATATCTGATCCATTTTGACCACCAACTCTTAAACTTCTCCGACTGCAATGTTGGAGCGAATGTCAGTCTCTCCATGATGTAGATTTCATGAACAGTCCCTTGCCAGTCTTCCAGTGTCGGTGTGTTGGGTTGCAGCCATTTCCTTGTTATAGCTTTCTTTGCTCCAATCAATAATATCTTCATTAGATATGTGTCTGCTATTGATTGCATATGTATTACTGTGGTACAAAAATACATTGAGCAGACATCAAATTGTTTAGTCATTTGAAACATATATTCCAGACAATCAAGAATGTCATGACCAGAAAGATGAAAGTTTTGGACAACCCCAAAACAGATGATAATGGTTGGCCACATCTGCACCACACCCCCTCCAACAACTTGTTCCATTACCTTGGTGTCTCTTCTGGGCAGGTGTTATAAAAAACCTCACAATGTTTTTCCATCCAAACCATTGTAATTTCCATTGTAATTTACAAATGTTTTCCCATTCATCCCCAGATATGACCGAATCTCCCTCCCTTTCCCATTTACATTTAATATGCAGGCTGTTCCAATTCGGGGAGTTCTGGAGACCTTTGTATAATCTAGATATTAATTTCTTTCCACTCCCAGATTTATAAATTGAAACGAAAACCTTCCGGATATCACTGCTCTGGTCCTCTGTCAAAATTGTATGTAATCGATTCCTTACTTGGAGGTATCTGAAAAAATCCTGCCTCTCTAAATCATATTCCCTTTTGAGATCGCCGAAACCCCCCACAGACCCATTGTGTATAAAGCAACAGTAAGCCGTAAGGCCGCTCTCTGTCCACAGTTTAAATCTATTGTCTGTCCTGTTTGGAATAAAACCCGTGTCATAAGCACACCAGCGTAATATGTCTTCTGCACCCTTTAAGTTGTATTTCCTAACGACCTTGTGCCAGGTGTTTAGTGTTACTTTAATCCAGGGGTTATTCTTATTTGCAAGACTGTCTATAAGTTTTCTGTCTGACATTACTGCCTGTAAGGGTGGACCTGCAGAGCCTCCCTCTTCTATTTCCTTCCACCTGGCCCTGAACTGCGAGTCACAGAGATACCCCAGGGTTCTTATCTGAGCCGCACAGTAGTAATCTTTTAAATTAGGCAGCGCCATTCCTCCCTTGTCTTTTGATAGTTGCATTACTTTAAATTTTACCCTTGGTTTTTTACCCATCCAGATATATGGAGAAATTCATTTCTGCCATTCAATGAACTGTCGATCACTTATTTCAATTGGTAGCGATAGGAAAAGATACAACAGGCGGGGCAAAATCACCATTTTGACTGATTCAATCCTTGAAGTTAGACTGAGAAAAGGTAAGTGATTCCATCTGGAGATGTCAGACTTCATTTTAAGGTTGAGAGGAATATAGTTGGCTTGGAATAATTTTGTAATGTCTTGGGTAAGATTAATTCCCAGATACCTCATTGATTTTTTGTTACTACTCAGGTTGTATTTAGTTACGAAATCATCTGGTAGGTTAAAATTAAAGGTCATAACTTGAGTTTTCTGAATATTTATCTTATAGCCTGATGATCTACCGAACACATCTAATGATGCCATTAAAGTTGTTAGGGATGTTGATGGTTGGGATAAGAATATTAACACGTCATCTGCGAACAAGGATATTTTGTGCTCCTGTCCTGCTATATTTATACCCTTGATTTGCTTGTTTTGCCTAATGTATTGACTGAGGGGTTCTATAAAAAGGGCAAAAAGAAGTGGTGAACAGGGGCAACCCTGCCTACAGGAACGCTCCAAAACAAAAGAATTGGAGAGGCTGCCATTTATTTTAATTCTTGCTGTTGGGTTATTATAAACAGCCTTGAAAGCTTCTATCAGAGTACAGTGAAATCCAAATTTATCTAACACCTTATACAAAAAAGTCCATCTTACTGAATCAAACGCCTTCTCTGCCTCCAATCCCATTCACATAGCTTGTGTTTTGTTTTGTGGATATGCCACATAATATGCAGCGTCCTCCTCAGGCTGTCCTGGGTCTGTCTCTCATGGATAAATCCAGTCTGGTCTAAATGGATAAGAGATGGCGACATTTTTTCAACTCTCCAAGCCAATATTGTCATATAGATTTTATAATCTAGATTTAACACTGAGATCGGTCGATATTGTTTACAATCTAATGAGTCTTTGCCTTCCTTTGGTATTACCGAGATTATAGCTTGCTTCCATGAGGGGGGGTCTCTCCCTTTTTAAGAGCTCCATTACATATCTGGCACAGTTTTGGAATCAACTGTTCCTTGAAAGACTTATAGCATTCGGCTGTGAAGCCGTCCGAACCTGGGCTTTTATGTGGTTTGAGTCTTGATATTGCTGCTTTGACTTCTATTTCAGTGATATCCGCCATTAGGACCTTATTTTGTTCTTGTGAGATTGTGGGAAGATTTAGGGATTCGAGAAAATTCTTCATCTCGTCTTCATTATCTAATTTTGGATGTGAATATAATTCCCTATAGTAATTTTCACAACTTTGTTGAATTTGTTCTGATCTATGCTGTATTTTCTTAGTTTGAGGGCATCTTATCTTATTAATAGTGGCGTCTGCCTGTTGTTTCCTCAGTTTGTATGATAACAGTTTCATTGCCTTGCTACCTGCCTCATAGTCCCCCTGTTTTAGAAATACCAGTTTCTTTTTAACCTCTTCTGTGGTTATGGCATCTATCTGGTTTTGCAGTTGTTTAATTTTAATTAATACTTCTTTGGTCCCTGGTTTAGCTTGATGGTCTTTTTGTAATTCTTTAAGTTTGGTGTGTAGGGAACGGAGCCTCTCCTGTCTGTGTTTTTTTAGTGAATAAGTAGACTGAGGTGCGGAGAAGTAAGTGTAGTCACGGCCTGTTGGATTAAACTCTCTCCAAGCGTCTACTATGCCAATTTCTTTCATCATGGAGTTTATTTTATTAATCATGGGTTTACTATGTCCTAAATTGGAGGTGGAAGATTCCATTTTTGATAATCTTATATTCATATCTCCTCCACATATAAGCACACCCTGAGCTTCAGCTGACATCATATCAAATATTTTCTTATAAAAGGTCCAATCACTCCCAGGAGGAGCATATATGCTAAAGAAAGTGACCATCAGCCCTTCGATCCTTCCCGTTATCATCACATATCGGCCTCCCTTGTCTTTATTCTCTGAAACGTGTTCATATTGGACTTGATCTGAGATAAGAATGGCAGACCCTCTTCTATGTCCTGACTTATAGGATGAATAAAATACATGTCTGAAGCCTCCTCGTCTCAGCTTTGCATGTTCAGTTTCAGATAGATGCGTTTTCCCTCCCTCCTCAGTTGGACAGTATCTTGCCTCTCTTAATAGGACTGAGTAATCCATTTACATTGAAGGAGCCCACTTTCAACGTATTACTTGCCAGTACCATCACTAAGATTTGTTTTCCAGTTTTTAGATGGAGTTTGTGCGACGTCTCTATTTCTGCTTTGAACTGCAGCAAACACACGAACAGAACAACATCCAATGAGGTTCTGAACTCTTATAAAGTGAGAACCTTCGTGAGGGTTTCCAAGGGTGGGGTTAAAAGAAAAACCCTGAGTGAGGTGTTTCAGCCCTGGAGAGGGAAAGCCTCTCCTCTGCCAGAGGGCCCTCATTTGTAATGGATTCAGCCAGAATCTCATCCACAAGTGTGGACATATTAATCATCCTAAATAAGGCTCTTTGGAAACTGAATAAAGTCAAAAAAGGAAGCCCTGCACAGGGAATATGCCCCAGAAAGAAGCATCATCATTAAAAGTCTTGCACTCGTTCATTAGACAACACAGTGAGGAGTGATCTCTGCTCTGACAGCTGGGCAATGTCCGAGCATAAATCAGTGACGTCCAAATCTAATCGATTTCTTTTTAAACGATACCTGCGTGATGGTTTTCTCCTCGGCCGTATCTTGACCTCTCTGCTCCGGATCCCGGGTGAATCTCTGGAGCTTGTGTTTGACCGTCGGTCCCCGGCGTGTTTGCGTCTGTGTACGTTCCCGTCTGCCGCTCACCGACCATGACGGTCTCCGGATCCGCTGGAGCAGCGTCTCAGGCGGCTTCAGCACCGTGACCGGCCCCTTCTCTGCCATTTCCTTCGGTGCTTCCTCGGCCGTGTTGTAGGTGCGCGTCCCTTCCGCGTAAAGAACTCTAAGTCTGGCCGGGAAGGGTGTCTGAAAGCGGATCCCTTCTCCCTCCAGAACCCTCTGAGCTTCCATGTGCTGTTGTCTTTTCTTCAACACACTCGGGGCCTAATCATCGTCCAGATGAATGTGTTTATTTTTCCACATGAAGCCCTTTTTCTGCCACGCTGTTCGCAGATTTCTCTCTTTTGTCTTGTAGCTCAGGAACTTAATAATCATGGATCTCGGAGCTGCTCCTTCTCTCGGTGCGGGTCCAGGTGTCCGGTGTGCCCGTTCAATATGAAGATCCACGTCTTCCGTCAGAGACAAGCCATGTCTCAGCAGTTTTCCGATAAACTCTATCATTGATGAGGACTCGTTCTCTGACCCCTCCGGGATGGAACAGACTCTGATGTTGTTTCGTCTGGATCTTCCCTCCTGGTGCACCTGTCTTTCTTCCAGGTGTGCTTGGAGTTTCATCAGCTCCTACGTCACTTCTTCTAGTCATTGCGGTCTCTCCTCTGTGTTTGAAACACGGTCTTCTACGTCATCGAGTCTCTTTTTGGTTTTGCCGATCTCTTCTTTAATTTCCTGGAGTTGTTGCTTATTGTCTTGTCGGAAATCTTTTATCTGAGCGAGAATGGTTTTCAGGTGAGCCTCCATGTTAGCTTGGTCTTCCTCTCCGCTATCATTAGCCAGCGAGCTGCAGCTAGCTGTTTCCGTGTGTCTCGGTGTCCTGTGCCTGTCCCGCCCTGGAGTCTGGCCTTTAACCATGCTTTTCCGTTTTAAATCGAGCTCGTCGAGTTAATGGAAACTTAAATCCTAGTAGTCGGGAGAGATTCTTTCTTAGGCGGCCATCTTTGCCGCCGCTAAACCGGAAACCGGTTTTCAGATTTCTATATATTTGTGGTTTATAAAAAGATAAGAAATATCAAAGAGGATGCTCGTGTCTATGTTTGGTCACACAGTCAGTTGTCATAGTTATGTTGTGTTAGATTACCTGTAAACTGTGATGTTGTCTGAACTTAAGGGAGGGATGTTATAGTGGCTATTGCATGTTATTAAAGCTCGAGGCCTGTAGAGGGCGCCACTGTATGTGGCATCTGGGGATGATGCAGTGTGTGAACAGGAGAGTCACGTGATGCTACTGACAGGTTGTGTCCTGTCATGATGTGGCCGTGATGAGTCCTGCAAATACAGTCAGCTCACTAAAGATATGCTCTACTTTAATTAACTGATTCCAGTTCAGCAACAGAATGATTCAAATAAAAGCATTTATTTGATCAGTGGTGGAGAAACAAGGAGAAAGAAACATTAGAAGAGAAGAAGACATGAAGAGAACAGAGAGATGAACTCAGCTGGTTTCACACAACAAGGTTTTACAGAGTTCAGCTCAGAAGTGATGCTCTGTGGTGACATCAGAGATGACATCATCGTAGTCCTCATCCAATCCCTGCTCAGCCTGGCTGGGCGGGGTCATCACCACGGAGACGGGCAGGTGATTTCCTACAGTCAGAGCAGGTTGGAGAGAAAACATGAAGAGTTAGAGTTAGAGATGATTGATTGATTGATTGATTGATTGATTGATAGTGTTACCTGTAGGTCTCTGTCTATATAAAGACACCATGATGCCAGTGGAGATGAAGTACGGACTGAACACCACCAGGTAGCGGATCAGGAAGAACACAAGAGGAGGCGGAGCTGACCAAGGGGGAGGGGCTGGTGTAGTGGGCGGGGCTGGAACAGGGGGCGGGGCTGTGGTTGGAGGTCTCTCTGTAGAGAGAATCACCTGGTCAGGTAACATGTGGATCAATAAGTGGTGAAGTCAAAGTGAAGCTCCTGACCTTTGACCTCCTGACCTGTGACAGTGATCCAGCTGGGCGGAGACTCTCCATGACCTGTGATGTCACAGCTGTAGAGGCCTTCATCAGACTTGTCAACATGGTGGATGGTCATGTGACCTGTAGTCTCTGTGATGAGGGAGCCATCTTTATAGAAAGCAGCTGGGAGGTTGGAGGGAGGGGTCTTTGTTTTACAGTGCAGAGTGACATCATGTCCCTCCATCACAGGGAGGACAGGACTCTGCAGGATCACTGCTCCACCTCAACACACAGACAAACTACAGCATTTCATCCATTTACACACAGCTTCATCAACACTGACTCCACAGTCTGATCTTACCAGTGACAGTGATGCTGATGCTGTTACTGGTTGCTCCCTCTCTGGACTCACACCAGTAAACTCCCAGTCAGCTCCACACTGAGTCCTGGTTTCTCTGGTGGTGTTCCTCCTCAGCCTCCATCCAGCAGAGCTGTCGTCCTCCTCACAGCTCAGAGAGACAGAGGCTCCTTTAAACAGCTGAGAGCTGCTGGGACTCACCGTCAGACCAGCTGTGAGGAAGAGGAGAGGACATATACGATGCACATATTCAGTTAAAGTAAATAATCCACTCACCTGTGAAACCAAACAGCTGCTCCAAACACTTAAAACTGAACTCATGTCCGAGGTCAGCTGCCCCCTCTGGCGGCCTATTGGAGCTCCTGAACTCTGTCAACAGCTGATCAGTCTGGTTCACAATGGCAAGACCCGCTTCCAATGAGTCCAGTTCACTTTCAGCTGTATTTGTCCCTGGGGGGCAGTTAGTTGTCTCTTGTATTAAAAGCTAAGGAAATGCACGATGCAGTCCTAACTTGTGCTTTGCTCCCTTCACGCTGTTGAAACAACAGGTTTAACAGTGCACACCTCTTCCTGTTTAGCAGCACTGTTCATTTAGCGTTGGTCTGTAGACGCTCGACACAATCTGACTCAGGAACTCAGAAGGTAAGAACGTGTTTTAAAGCAGCTAGTTAGCTGCTGCTACATTCACCTCCAGCGTCTGGATCAGCTGTGCCACACTGATGGCGTGAGGCCGGCAGACCAGACGTGAACATGGGAAATATATTGCAATATATACAGTTACAGGTAAGGAGGGTTTATCAATGCCCCCCCCCAACTGTTGTTTTACACCCTGACTGAGAAATGTGAGTTCAGATACAGGCTGCACTATCACACCTTCTTCCAACACAATGATGTATATGGAAGCTGCTGCCTGTAGGAATGAAGGAGTATTACTGAGTCTAACAGCTCGATCTCTGACCACACTCTTGTTGTTCTGCTTCTTCCTCTTGTTCCGTCTGTTTTTCTCTTTCAGTCATAAAACAGGTTGTAAACATGTTTGTTATGAAGTCTGGTCTACATCACTACATCTGTTCTCTGAACCTGCTGAACTGAGCCTCGTCCAGCTGCTGCTTCAGTCCGTCCACACACACACACACACACACACACACACACACACACACACACACGTAGAAAGTGACAGCAGGAGTTGACTGACCTGAGTCTGAGGTGCAGCACAGCAGGGAGGTCAGAGCTGCACAGACGTGACCCACAGGTTAGTTAAAGGTTTCACATTCACCCAGAGCAAACTGACAAACACTGTGTCAAAGGTGTGAAGTCATCAGCAGCAGACATAAAGACAAAGAGAGGACTCACAGAGCAGACACAGCAGACATGTTCCCTCCATCCTGACTCTGTGAGGATGTTAGAGCTGCTCTCTGATCAGCTCAGAGTCACTGAGTAAAACCCTCCTCCTTCCTCTGTCTGTGGTTCACACTGCTGTGGTTTCATCTGCAGACACATCCAGTGTGAAGAGGAGCATGAAGATGATGCGTTCACTGACCGTCAGACTAACTGATGGACGTGAGGGAAGCTGCTCTTTTGTTTCTGTCTTGAATTATTCTGAGACAGTTTATTTAATGAAGCGACTGATTGATCACGATTCATGAAATATTGATTTTACACGTTGACAGAAACAAGCTGCTTCTTCCTGTAGATGACAGAGGTGTGGTTGACAGGAAGTGAGATGGAGGGGGGGGGTTTGTCCCTCTGTGTGTGTTACCTGCTTTAACCACCGGACTGTGGTCAGGACGTGACATCATGAAGCTGCACGCCGTCCTCCAGCAGGAAGTGAGCTCAGCTCTCTGGTTGTTGGTTCAGACCGACTTCTACTGGCAAATCTACAAACAACCCAGAGACTGAACATGAGAGAAAACATCTGACTGAGTGTCTGTGTATGAAATCAACCGTTTCAGATTTGATGAATATTCATCGATGAATAAATGTAAAGATCAAGCAGAGGCAGAGCTCAGCTCACAGAGCGACAGGACAGATCACAGAGTTCATGTAGTGCGGTCCAGTCAGACACAGCGGCTACAACTGAGGCTCATCTGAAGGAACTTGGATGTGAAAGTGCACGGTGAACATCGGAGGTCAGACTCTGACCACATGTGAGGGGTTCTTCTCTCCACTTGGGTTCTTGCAGATCGTATCACCAGGCCCGTTTCATCAGGAAGCTCTGCACCTGAGGAACCCAACAATCCCAGAATACTTGGGTAAATCAAGCAGCTGAGGAGATTTAAGGCCTCGCTCAGAGCTCTTCTAGTGTTTGTCCCACAGCTGTTTACTGTGTATATGTACTGTACAGAGAGTATTTAAAGCAGCTGTAGTAAGTGTAGTTACATCCCTGGGCCAGTTGGTGGAGCCATGGCACAAAGAAGAAGAAGAAGACACAGCCTCACCTGTTCTGGTACTGGTTGTAAACCAGTGTGCTGTCACATGATCCGCTGTGTCACGTCTGCATGTTAACCCTGCTGACCCCAACGACCCTGATGAAGCTGTCGGACAGCAGCAGAATCACAGCAGCACAGAAGGACAACACTCAAGTCAAGTACAAGTACTTCACAACTGTGCTAAAGTGGCCACTTGTTACTTTGTACTACTGCGGTCTGGTGTACATGTGTGTACATATATATACTGTTGTCTTCAGATTATAATCTTCCTCTAACAGAATGATTAAAGTATGTCTGTATATCCTCAGCCTCAGCAGCTGCTGCAGGCTGAACTTTTCCGCTCTTTTATTTTGGTTTATAACAAAATCATTTACACTGAAAATCAGGAAACTGTACTTTCATATTACCAAGCTCCTAATTTCCATCCAGCCCCGACACAGAAGAAGCAAAATCACAACACAACATCGTTTTCTTCAAAATAAAGTTCTGCTCTCTGAAAGAAAACATGCTGGTCTGACGACCGGACGCTTGTTTACCACAGGAAGTGAAGAACCGACTCAAAAAAAGACTCTACGTTATGTCCACATCCAATTTCCATTCATTTCCATAATTATCATTGTTATTTATGCTTTTTATTTCATTCATTCTTTGGTTTATATATTTCCACTTTTCCCGCAGCCTGGTTCTCCATCAGAGTGATATCATCTACGATGCTCGTCCATTGTCTGTGTTCTGGTGCATCAGTCTCCAGCCGGTTCTTAGTGTCGGCACAGTCTGGACCACGTATTGATCTGTGATCTGCACATTTCCCTCCAAAAGTCCCGAGTGTAAAACAAGACAGGATGGAGGGATTACACACCCCAGCACCTGACACACAACACAACGTGTAGAATCCCACAGAGGCTCCAGAACACACCTGTGGTTTGTTTCCATGAGGTCACATAGTCTCCTGCATGGCCGCTGAACTTTCACTTGTTTACCTTGAATTTCAGGTGTAACGAAGGAACGAACTGGATTTTTCCAGATAAATTCTCTCCGTTTCTGCGAGTGTGTGGCGTTCTGGTGTTTTCTCCACATATCACACCACATCTTCTCTGGGATCTCTCCATTCAGCTCTTTCCCATTCAGCCTTAACATATAGTGTTGACTCCTCAAGCATAAATACACAACCCTGGGGATAGTTTCACTGCTGCTCCTACAAATACCTTTATGACAGAGTGCATTGTGGGATTTGTTGAATATAATAGTCCCTTATTTGTAAATATCTAAATAAGTCCTGATTTGTTAGTTCATGTGAAATGTTCTCATTTGAGTAATGATGCATATGGCTGTAAACCCCCCCCCCCCCCCCCCACTGTTCAGATCTGAAGTCAGAACTTCCTGGTTTCAGTTCCTCATAAAAAGGATCCATTTCAACAGCCCACGTTTCTTTCCCAATTCCAGTCCTCTTGTACACAAACACGTGTCAAAGCGGCGCCCTGAAGTTTGCTGATGGTTCATATAATAATAGTCCTGCAGTGTCCGAGTTCACCGGCTGGTGTAAGGCGTCCTTCTTGGACATAAACGTCTCCAAGACAAAGGAGACGATTAGAAAAGGTGACGCAATTTAAAATGTGTTATGG
Source organism: Seriola dumerili (assembly GCF_002260705.1). Taxonomy (NCBI): domain Eukaryota; kingdom Metazoa; phylum Chordata; class Actinopteri; order Carangiformes; family Carangidae; genus Seriola; species Seriola dumerili. Next base: position 23,402 of record NW_019182259.1, read on the forward strand.
ATGAAGGTTAACCAGCGTCTGAAGATTGATTCAGAACATGCTGAGTCCAAAACATTACTGTAAGTGACTGTTACCGTCCTCATTAATGAGGAGCCTGTTGGTTCTTACCTCACTCCTCTGCAGTCGCTGTGTATTCTGCATGTCCTGCTATTATCTTTTGATCTGAGCTCTGAACTTCCTCATTCAGGCTGAAGCAGTGGGGGAGGGGCTGCAGAGAACAGCTGGAAATGTTCCACCATCTTGTTTGTGTCTTGTCACAGGGAGAGACTCACGGTGTTTAACCTGCTCAGATACAGTCACAGTCAGAGAGGGGGGGGCTTGTGACTGATCAGAAACCAACATGGAAACAACATATTGATCATAGCAAAGAAAAAACATCCAAGTCAATAGCAACTCTGTACAAATACAGGGATATATGAAGTTACAGGCTTTGTATTGGATCTACTGCTCACTTCTACTTCCTGTATAACGCACTGTGTGGAAGTAAAACAAGTCTCAGCACAAACACCAGCCATATATCTTTAATAAGGCCGGTTACTGTCATCACACGGATCCACTGTTTCTAATGATTTCCTTTATTATAATAAAATAATATTTCAAAGTCACTCCAGATCAAAGGAGGCGTGAGAGGAGAGTTCACTGGACAGAAAGATAAAGAACAAGGGATTAAAAGGAAGGAGGTGTGTTTTTATTGTTGAGGTTAAATCATGGAACGATGCAAATACACATTTTAAAAAACGTGTAACTTCCTTTTGGTCCTTTAACGAGTGTTTCCTAGAGACATTTGTGAGGGTTACAAGTGAGAACTATTTCCTCTCTCACTGGTGTGCAGCTCACCTGAGGAGGACGTAGGCAGGTGTATATCAGCAGGAGGAGCCTGTTCACTCACTGATGACAACATGAACTGTGTTTCCTGTTGTTGTGTTGATATTGTGTAGATTCACTGCATCATGTGTGAGGTCAGGTGGAGGAGGTGTGGCTGCTCAGGTTCAACCTGCAGCAGGGTGTGACACCTGTTCTCCATCAGACTGAGGCTGGAGTGTGAGCTGCCTGCATCAAACACTAGACAGGAAGAAAGTCAGACTGTATATGATCATCACATGTAACAGAGCGACTACACAGCTGCTCGTCATCATCAAGAGCTACGACACTTTGTTCTCTGTGTCATGAAAGGTCAAAGGTCACGAGGTCAGAGAGACGGATCATTATGTTTCATCAGACTGGTGAGAACAACAGAGTTCAACACTTCACTTCACAGCAGTTACTGAATATACAAGATACACATCCAACACTAAACACACAGCTACAGTCACATGGAGAGCTGTGCTACAGCCTCCGTGATCAGCTTCTTCATCACCATCATCATCATCATCATTATAACCTCACACACTTTTCTTTCTGTTATTTGTGTGTTTGTTGTTTGTGTCAGTTTCTATGTTTCAGTCAGAGACTAACCTTTCTGTTGGTCTACAAGTTAATGTTAATAAAGTTTCATTTAAACTCTGATTTATTAACATTATAAAAACAAAACATCTTTCATTCATTATGTTTTTACACTTTTTATTTTCTTCTTTGTGTCATAAAAGCTGGTCAGAGTTCAGACAGACAGAGTGTCAAGTTTCATCACGTTTCATATCACATGAGACTTTACTGGTGTTTAAGAAGTTTCACTTCAACATAGAAATATGTGTTTAATACACAATAAAATATGGGTTTGACATGAAGCAGTGAGGAGAGGAAGAGCTGGAGCTGCAGAGTCCCGACTGAGAACAGCTGCTACTGGCTTCCTGCTGCAGCGTGAGAGCTGGAGCTCAGCCAGGGTTGCTGGTTGGTGGTTTGAAGGGTTAAAGGTCGTTATTTCTCTGTGACATCACCGACTCCCTCTCTGCGACTCTGTCTCAGATCATGGCTGAGAGCTTTAACAAGATGATTTTTATTTGTGCTGCTGTTTTCAGTGGGTTACATGAACGTATATGTGCATACGTCCTCTCAGCTGCACTGCCAGTAACTGGAAATAAAAACATGTCTCCTTTTGATTTGACGAGAGACTGAGTCGGACCTGAAGGAACCCGGTCCTCCGTGTGTTCGGACTGAAGACCACTTTCCTATAAAACACTGAGGAGGGAAACTGTGTTTGTGTCTCAGAGCGTCTGAGAGGAAGAAGCTTGTAACTGACACTGTGAGGTGAGCAGGGTCACGGACAGAGGAGGGCGTGCACGTTCACTTCCTGCAGCTCTTCTTGTGGATCATGTGACCTGGTGATCAGCAGGAGGGAAATGAAGCTGAGGACGTTCAGCTTTGACGTGGCTCTTTAACCTCTGCTGCACCTCAACCAGCAAACCACATTAACCTGCTGTTCACACAGTCGTTCATCACAACACAGCACTGAACGGGCTCATTCTGCAGAAGTATTTTTATTATACTACTGTAGAACACTTCTGTTTGGAATCAGTGTCTGTGTAGAAACAGTGCAGGAGTTTCTGAGCTCTGCAGAGACTCCTGCACGTTTCATCCAGGCTGCACTGACTTCGCTGGATACTGAGTCACGGGGAAAGCAAAAGAACTGTGAGAGGACCTGCCAGAAAAGGCAGGTGAACTTTCTAAATCAGGAAAAGGATATAAAAGATATCAGTCAGTCAGGCGTGTTCAAACTCTGATAAAGAAGTGGAAAACTGGGGTTGTGTTGAGACCGAGCCACGGTCAGGGAGACTGCCAGGAAACTAGTTGTTCGGTGAGTCGGTGGATGCTGTTGAGTTTATAAGGTGAGGATTGGACTTCACACAGTGCAGACATACACTGGGTTTGTTCTCACTTCTGGAGACAATGAGAGAGAGAAACATCACATCTGCTCCGCCCTCTAAATGTGTAGAAAGGCGTCAGTCTTTCTCCTCACAGCTCACACTGAAAGAAAACTTTAAACTGTCGCCTGAACCATAAAGTTTCTAGATTAAAGTTTGTCTGTGTGAATCTCAGATTTAGAATAATCCGACCCGTCTGGACCGATGACGTCTCTGTGTCTCTGCTGGTGTCTGTCTCTGAAGCTGAGCGCTCGTCTCTTCACTAATACAAACAACCCAGTGTCTTTAGATGAATAAAACTATGATTGAAAACATCATTCCCAGGATTCTTGGTAGAAGCTGCTCTAACAGCTTCTTCTTTAGTAGCTTCCTCTCATTCCCACATTTTGGGCAGAAATATAAAAGTCTGTGTAATTGCAGATGTCACAGTTTCCAGGTGGATGTTGTCCAATGAGATGTAAGGATGAATCCAGTTTGCTGTGACCTAATCTTAATCTACTAATCAAGCTCTACTTCTCCCACAGTCTTTTCCACTCCAGCCTCCTGCTGGATCTGAATCACATCTCTTCCTTTTACATCTTCATCCCATCATTTCTGCCACTGCTCCTTGATTTTGTGCCAAATAAACGATTGAGTTTGTGTTTTACTGACTGGTGCAGGCAGCTCTGTTTGCTCTGCTTTTAACCCACGTTCAGCTAATTGATCCGCTGTTTCATTCCCTGTCGTTCCTATATGAGCTGGTATCCACAAAAACTTCTCTGGTTTTCCCAAACTAATGATTCTATATAATAAGTGAAAGATTTCCTGAAGAATATCTGGTTTACATGTTGAAGAAGTCAGTTTTAAATGAGCAGAAAGACGTCAAACTGTCTATGAATGAGCACAAAGTTCAACACGTGTAGAAAAATAAAGTGAATAATAACTTCCTCTTCAGCTTCAGCAGCGACAGCACTCTGCACAAGGAAGGAAACTTTCAAACTGATTGGAGGAATAAAGTTGAAAGGAAATTTGAGAAGAATCTGCTGCAGATGAAGACCATGTGATACGATTAGAAAGCCTCAAAATAACAACTAAATAGACGTCAGGGCAGAATTGCTGCAGGATTAATAGAACCTAATTTACTGATCAACATGTGACCACACTGATCAATACTGATCAATAGTGAGTCTGCAGACTGTGACAGTCAGTAGGAGAAGTTGACCCAGAGAGTCACTCTTGTCCCTCTCAGGAAGTGTCCGTCCTTGTAGACTCTACAGGTGTATCTTCCTCTGTCTCTGATTGTGGGGTGTTTCAGGGTCAGACTGAGGTCTCCAGTTCTCAGTGGGTCTTCCTTCATCTCTGTTCGGTCTCTGTAAACCTGGTTCTGTTCTTCAGGTCTGTCAGAACCGTTCCGATACACATGGACCTTCCTACTGTAACTGGTCCACTCCACTCTGACGTATCCAGACAGGTGAGGTGTGGTCTTGAAGGGCAGCTTGACAGACTCCTCCCCTCCTCCACTCCACATCTATGTGGTCTGAGGGAGAACAAAGCACTAACATGAGCTGCACTAGACAGCAGCAGCGTTTTTTAATCTCTTTTTAATTGAAGATTACCAAAAGTTGTAGAGAACCTGAAGGACAGAAACCAGATTCAGACCAGAGAGGAACAGGGACACTAATCTTAGAACTAAAAGCAGGTGTTTGAAGGTGTTGGAGACCACAGAGATCTTGATGACTGTTGGGATTGTTTTTGGTCTTTTCTTTTGTCACATTTCCAGCTGAATGGATGAAAACTGACCATGTCGTCTGTGTTTCATCCAGAAGGATATCTCTGTGCTGCAGATGAATTTCAGCGCTCCTCACAGCATTTCACACACATGTTCAACATCAGAGCAAAACGATGACACACAAACATTCATCACAGTTCTGACAGTGTTGATCAGGAGGAGCGGTTGGTGTGTTCAGAGGGACAGGTGGACGCAGAGGACAGAGACAACATGCTGCCTGTGAGCGTCAACAGCAGAGACGTGGAGGGGAGGCTGACACCAGGACTACAGCGGCAACATCACATCATGTGTTTGGTGACAGTCAGCTGCTGCTACACATTCAATCACTGACATCAACGTGTTTGGGTGAAGACAACAACGCTTGAGGGTTTGACTGTTGGACAGAAAGTCCTCACTGTGGACAGGAGGACACAGCAGACAGCTGACAACAGACTGTTGAAGCTGCTGTCAATCACTTCACTTTAATCAGGTTGAGAAGAGAAGATGATTTTACCCAGAGTTCAACTCTAGAGGGAAACAGGAAGCTAAAAGACAGCAGTAAATAAATGTGTGCAGCTGGTCCTCTCCTCTCAACTTCATTTTTATTGTTAAAAATGATCTATTATTTAAAAAATCTTATGCAATCAACTTGAATTTTGTGTTTTACACGGTCTACATGTTCAGATTTTTTTTTCTTGAAACAGTGTGCGAGGGCATGGCTCATGATTTTCACAATAAAAGCTCTGCTGTGTTGGTCTCAGGTGCTTTATGCGAGCGAGTGATATACCCAGGTTATTCTCATATATATATTTAAATATCACTCTGTTCTCATGATGATCAGTGTCGAATCGTGACCTGGTTTGCGAATCTTGCAGAAGGAATGAGGAGTCCTCCCCTGCCGCTAGCTCGTGACGTGTAGCTCTCAGGTACAATAACTTCAAGCTGCAGACACACTCCAGTCATCCGGAGAGGTGAGTTAGGCACAGAAACCACAGTCGTATTGCTATTGAAAGTGACTATCAATCGGTGCTCAGAGGTTGGGTTTCTATGCAGGAGCTGAGAGTCTCAGTCTTTCATGTTGTGACCAGTTTTTGCATATGTACAGTCTGAAGCACCTCAAACTTCTCATCAGTCAACATCAGGGCTGTGTGATGTTACACATTTCGGAGTGAGTTGAGCGGCTTGCTGCTCGTCAATGGGAAATACAGCATTCGATTCATTGGTTTCAAGATCTTAGGAAGTAAGTTGTGACTTTACTGAAAACACACAACTAACACACTAACACCTACACACTAACACCACACCCACACAACAATCACCCACGACACGCACACTCACTACACACACACAACACACATCACACACCACAACACACACAACACTCTCCGATGAAGATGTAATCTGCTCATATGTGTGTCCAAGACCCACAATGCGCACCAGAGGAAACGAACAGGCGAACCGGAAGAACCCAGAATTCAACCAGGGCTGGAGAAACGGTTCTGTGGACAGATAATATAATTGAAAAACTTAGCTTCTGATCCAGTGATGTGATTCGGACAGAGTCAGAGTCATGGATCACTTCCGTCTTCGCAGATTTCTATCAAACCGTTAATCAGCGTCAACATTAAGTCGTTATCGATCTCAATTGGGAAAAACAAGATGGAGAATATTTCAGAAAGGAAGTTTGAATTGAACGATGTCGTCAGGAGAGGATGAAGAAAGAAGGTGGATCCTCAGAAACACCTGAGTCTCAACGTGGAGACGAGGCAGCAGCTGGTGTCGCTGTAAAGCTCAGGCAACGTGTGGTGTTGCTTAGCACAGGTCCAGTTGTTCACCTCAGTGGCTGACGCTGCTGCAACACAACGTGACCTTGTACATGACCCTGTGACCCGGTCCAAGCTTCCTGGATCTCATTACAGGTGTAATGGATGATGTACTAGGACGGATAGATCGTGACTGTGATTGGCTGGCAGAATAACCCCCCACCTGACTTTTGACCTGCAGCGTGTATGTCTCTCAGTCTCTCGATCATTTCCAACGCTGTGATTGATGCAAGGTTGTAGTTTGCGCGCTGTCAGAGGGCGCGGAGTCCTTGTTCAGAGTTGAGGCTGAGGTCCGCAGTCGGGTCACAGAGTCTCATCGATGTTCGGCTGCTGTAACGCTTGTTTGTTTCTGGAGGTCGTCACCTTGCAGGTGTCGCTGGTGGACGGTTTGAAGGACTGAAGGTCGCTGCGGCTCCAACGTCACTGTGGGCGCAGATAGGTAAAGGAGAGTCCCTCACAAGGGCAGCAGGAACGACCCCCCCCCACTAGAACTCCACAGTGGGTCTCCATGCTGAGAGGACTGAGGGACAAGAGACATGGGACTATGCAGTCACTGAGGTCCTAGTGTCCACGAGAGAACTGCAGGTCACACTGACCTCAGGGGACCAACACACTGTCGTTGTTGTCGAAGACGTGTTGACTGATGATCGTCTGATCTATTTGATTTACGAGTTTGTTGGTTTGTAAATGACTGTTTGTGGTCTTCACCTGCAGCCTCCATCACTGTCATCACTGCTTGTCTGAGTAACACACTTCACATAACACTTTATTTATAGTTTTGAATTTTGATATTCCTTCTCGCGTTTCTGTGTTGTGTGTTCATCATTATTGAGTTTATTCTTATTTTACTCGTTACACTATTATTACCCTGAATGGAATTACCACTCACTGCACTTTAAACATGTAAGTAGACACGACATGTGGGGAAAAGATATGCGCCGAAGAAGACGCGGTAGTTTTGATTTTGATTTTGAACTGTCATGGAAAAAGACGGAGAAATGCATAGTGCGCTTATCGCTTAAAGGCAATCCGATTGGCGTCAAAGAGGGAAACAGAGCTACTTGCTCGTAAGGCTTGATATCGAATATCGTGTTGGTGCCGTACAGGACAGTTTTGAAAAAAAAGCACGTCTTGAATTAAATCTTTCACGTGTTGTATTCATGTTGTACGTACAGCTATCCGGTTTCAAAGAAGTCTTAGGCGGTCACTTAGAAATTTCCTTATTTTTGATAGAAAAAGCATTGTTTTTTTCAATAGAAGATAACATTAAACTAATCAGAATACACTCTATAACATTGTAATGTGGTTGTTTGGACTTGTTTTTAATGCAATATCTCACATAGGTGTATAGAGGCCCATTTCCCAGCTAAGCCATCACGCTCGCGTGGTTCTAATGGTAGACATTGTAGTTTGCCTAATTGCGTTAGAAACGGCTATAATGGAGGGGATTTGAAAACTTGTGCATTATGTTAAGACAGCTGTGAAAGCAAGTTTGCTGTTAGTATATAGAGAAGCTATACATACCGACTGACCTTTCTTTGAGCTAAGTATGAGACATCTCAGAGATCACATTTGTGAGGTTCGATTAAACTCCTGAAAATGCGTGCAGAAAAAGAACTTCAATGTGAACTCGCTAGTCTATTCTTTGTTCTTAGTGCACATTTGTAAGGCTATTATCTATGGACGAGAAATCTGGCCCAAAAACTGAGGATTTCCTCACACCGGTGTGTACTACTCTTTCCCTCAGAGTAACAGCACATAACAGGCTCTAACCAGAGTAGAAGGCGGGAGCTGCGTGAGTGCCGCGCACAACTGAGCAAAAGACAAGATACATCAGAGTCTTAAGTTGAGAAAAATCAGTAGATGTCGCTGACAGATCCTCAACTGGCAGGTTCATTTATAGCTACCCGTGCAAACGCCAGTGTCACATTCTACTGTGAGAGGCGACTCCGAGGATGCTGGTCCTTCATGGCAGATGTGCTATATCGAGAAAGCCATAGTCTGACGCACTGCTCCATGAAAAGGAAAAGATTAAATATGGGCAAGGGA
>NW_019182259.1:31843-50341 GCF_002260705.1 Seriola dumerili
AGCAGAGAGATCAGACCATAAAGACAAAGAGAGGACTCACAGAGCAGAACAGCAGAATGTTCTCCATCCTGACTCTGTGAGGATGAGAGCTGCTCTCTGATCAGCTCAGAGTCACTGAGTGAAAACCCTGCCTCCTTCTCGCTGTCTGTGGTTCAGCCACTGCTTGTGGTTTTCATCTGCAGCCTCAGTGTGAAGAGAGCATGAACAGATGATGCGTTCACTGACCGTCAGACTAACTGGATGGACGTGAGGGAAGGCTGTCTTTTGTTTCTGTCTTGAATTATTCTGAGACAGTTTATTTAATGAAGCGACTGATTGGATCACGAATTCATGAAATAATTTGAATTTTACACTTGACGAAACAAAGCTGCTTTCTTCCCTGTAGATGAACAAGAGGGTGTGGTTGCACAGGAAGTGAGATGGAGGGGGGGGGTTTTGTCCCTCTGTGTGTGTTACCTGCCTTTAACCACGTGACTGTGGTCCAGGACGTGACATCATGAAGCTGCACGCCGTCCTCCAGAGGAAGTGAGCTCAGCTTCTCTGGTTTGTTGGTTCACGACTTCTACTGGCAAATCTACAAACACAACCCAGAGACTGAACAATGAGAGAAAACATCTCTGACCTGAGTGGTCTTGTGTTATGAAATCAAACCGTTTCAGATCTTGATAATATTCATCGATGAATAAATGTAAGACTCAAGCAGAGGCAGAGCTAGCTCACAGAGCGACAGGACAGATCACAGAGTTCATGTATGGGTCAGTCACAGACACAGCGGCTACAACTGAGGGCCTCATCTGAAGGACTTGGATGTGAAAGTGCACGGTGAACATTACACGGAGAGGTCAGACTAATGACCACATGTAGAGGGGTCATTATTAGCCACTTGGGTTCTTTGAATCGTATTCATCCAGGTATCTTCATCAGGCAGCTCTGCAATTGAGAGACCCAACATCCCAGAATACTTTGGGTAATCGAAGCAGCTGTAGGAGATTATAAGGCCTCGCTCAGAGCTCTTCTAAGTGTTTTGTCCCACAGCTGGTTTACTGTGTATAGTGTACTCGTAACACGAGAGTATTCTAAAGCAAGCTTAGTAAGTGTAGTTTTTAACATCCCTGGGGCAGTTTGGTGGAGCCTATGGCACAAAGAAGAAGAGAAGACAAGCCTCACTGTTCTGGTACTGGTTGTAAACCAGTGTGCTGTCACATGATCCGCTGTGTCCACGTCTGCATGTTAACCCTGCTGACCCCAACGAACCTGGATGAAGCTGTCGGACAGCAGACAGAATCACAGCAGCACAGAAAGGACAACTCAAGTCAAGTACAAGTACTTCAACAAACTGTGGCAAAGTGGCCACGTTGTTACTTTGTACTACTGCCGTCTGGTGGTACATGTGTGTACATATATCAATACTGTTTGTCTTCAGATTATAATTTTCCTCTAACAGGAATGATTAAAGTATGTCGTGTATATCCTCAGCTCAGCAGCTGCTGCAGGCTGACTTTTCCGCTCTTTTATTTTGGTTTTATAACAATATCATTTTACAACTGAAAATCAGGAACTGTACTTTTTCAATATTACCAAGCTACCTAATTTGCCCATCCAGCCCCCTTACACAGAAGAAGCAACGTCACAAACAACGATCGTTTTCTTTCAAAATAAAGTTCTGCTTCTCTGAAAGAAACATGCTGGTCTGAACGACCGACGCTTGTTTACCACCAGGAAAGTGAAAACCGACTCAAAAAAGACTTCTACGTTACTGTCCACATCCAATTTTCATCATTTCCATAATTATCATTGTTATTTAATGCTTTTTTATTTCATTCATTCTTTGGTTTTACTATATTTCCCTTTTTCCCGCAGCCTTGGTCTCTCATCAGAGTGATATCATACGATGCTCGTCCATATGTCTGTGTTCTGGTGCATGCAGTCTCCAGACCGGTTCTTAGTGTCGCACAGGTCCTGGACCAGCACGTATTGAATCTCTTGATCTTGCACATTTCCTCCAAAAGTCCCGAGTGTAAAACAAGACAGGATGAGAGGATTACACACCCCAGCACCTGAACACAACACACAGCGTGTAGAATCCCACAGAGGCTCCAGAACACACACCTGTGGTTTGTTTACCATGAGGTTCACATAGGTCTCCTGCAATGGCGCGTGAAACTTTCACTTGTTTTACCTTGAATTTCAAGGTGTAAGAAGGACACGAACCTGGATTTTTCCAGATAAATTCTCTCCGTTTCTGAGAGTGTGTGGCGTTCTGGGTGTTTTCTCCACATATCACCACACATCTTCTCTGGGATCTCTCATTCAGCGTCTTTCCCATTCAGCCTTAACATATAGTTGTTGACTCCTCAGCATAAATACACAACCCCTGGGATAGTTTGCCTGCTGCTCCTACAAATACACTTTATGAAAGAGTGCAATTGTGGGATTTGTTGAACTATAATAGTCTTATTTGTAAATATCTAAATAAGTCCTGATTTGTTAGTTCTATGCTGAAATGTTCTTCATTTGAGTAAATGATGCATATGGCTGTAAACCGCCACCCCCCCCCCACTGTTCAGAATCTGAGGTCAGAACTTCCTGGTTTCAGTTCTGCAATAAAAAGGATCCATTTAAACAGCTCCACGTTTCTTTCCCAATTCCAGTCCTCTTGTACACAAACTCGTGTCAAAGCGGCGCCCTGAAGTTTGCTGATGGTTTCATAATAATAATAGTCCTGCAGTGTCCGAGTTACCGGCTGGTGTAAAGGCGTTCCTTCTTAGGACATAAACGTCTCCAAGAAAAGGAGACGATTAGAAAAGGTGACGCAATTTAAAAATGTGTTATGGAATGAAGGTTAACACAGCGTCTGAACAGATTGATTCAGAACATGCTGATCCAAAAACATTACTGTATATGTGACTGTTACCCGTCCTCATTAATGAGGAGGCCTAGTGGTTCTTACCTACTCTGCTGCAGTCGCCTGTGCTATATTAGCATAGTCCTGCTATTATATCTTTGATTGTAGATCTGAAGCTAACTGAACTTCACTCATTTCACGAGAGCTGAAGCAGTGGGGGAGGGCTGCAGAGAACAGCTGGAAATGTTCTCCACCATTCTTGTTTGTGTCTTGTGTCACAGGGAGAGACTCACGGTGTTTAACCTGCTCAGAATAACAGTCACAGTCAGAGAGGGGGGGGCTTTGTGACTGTATCAGACACCAACATGGAAAAAAAAACATATTGGATCATAGCAAAGAAAAAACATCCACAAGTGAATAGCAACTCTGTACAAATACAGGGATATATGAGACGTACAGGCTTTGTAATTGGATCTACTTGCTCACCTTCTACTTCCTGTATAACGCCCTGTGTGGAAGTAAAGACAAGTCTCAGCACAAAACCAAGCCATATTAATCTTTAAAAGGCCGGTTACTGTCATCCACACCGGAATCACTGTTTCTAAATGATTCCTTTATATAATTAAAATACATATTTGCAAAGTCACTCCACGATCAAAGGAGCGTGAGAGGAGAGTTCACTGGACAGAAAGATAAGACAAAGGGATTAAAAGGGAAGGAGGTGTGGTTTTTATTGTTGAGGTTAAATCATGGAACGAGTGGCAATACACAATTTTAAAAAACGTGTAACTTCCTTTTGGTTTCCTTTAACGAGTTGTTTCCTAGAGACATTTGTGAGGGTTATCAAGTGAGAAACTATTTCCTCTCTCACTGGTGTGAGCTCACCTGAGGAAGGACGTAGGCAGGTGTAGTATCAGCAAGGAGGAGCCTGTTTACTCACTGATGCAAACATAACTTGTGTTTCCTGTTTGTTGTTGTTTGATATTTGGGTTAGATTCCATGCATCATGTGTGAGGTCAGGTGAGGAGGTGTGAGGGCTGCTCAGGTTCGAATCCTTGCAGCAGGGTGTGACACCTGTTCTCCATCAGACTGAGGCTGGAAGTGTGGAGTGCCTTACAGCTGATGTGGGATCAGCTGTTTTGGAGAGAATAACATGATCAGAATCAGACGATGAAACAATCCTGACAGGTCGACTACACAGCTGGCTCGTCATCAATCAAGAGCTAGAAACACTTTGTTCTCTGTGTTCATGAAAGGTCAAAGGTCACGAGGTCAGAGAGACGGATCATTAATGTTCATCAGACTGGTAGAACAACAGAGTTCAAACACTTCACTCACAACCAGTTACTGAGATATACAAGATCACACATCCAACACTAAAACACATCAAGCTTAGCAGTCAATGGAGAGCTGTGGCTACAGCCTCCGTGATAGCTTCTTCATCACCATCACATCATCATCATTATAACCTTCACACACTTTTCTATTCTGATTATTTGTGTGTTTGTTGTTTGTGTCCAGTTTTATGTTTCAGTCAGAGACTAAACCTTTCTGTTGGTCTACAAGTCTAATGTTAATAAGTTTCATTTTAAACTCTGATTTATTAACATTATATAAACAAAACATCTTTCATATCATTATGTTTTTACACTTTTTATTTTCTTCTTTGTGTCATAAAAAGCTGGTCAGAGTTCAGACAGACAGAGTGTCAAGTTTTCATCACGTTTCAATATCACATGAGATTTACTGGTGTTTCTAAGAAGTTTCACTTCAACATAGAAATATGTGTTTAATACACGAATAAAATAGTGGGTTTTGACATGAAGCAGGCGAGGAGGAGGATAGAGCTGGAGCTGCAGAGTCCGACTTTGAAGACAGCTGCCTACTGCTTTCTGCTGCAGCGTGAGAGCTGGAGCTCAGCAGGGTTTTGCTGTTGGTGGTTTGAACAGGGTTAAAGGTCGTTATTTCTCTTGTGACATCACCCGACTTCCCTTCTCTGCGACTCTGTCTCAGATCATTTAAAAACATTAAAACAAGATGATTTTTATTTGTGCTGCTGTTTCAAGTGGGTTACATGAACGTATATGTGCATACGTCCTCTCAGCTGCACTGCCGAGTAACTGGAAATAAAAACATGTCTCTTTTGATTTGACGAGAGACTGAGTCGGACCTGAAGGAACCGGTCCTCCGTGTGTTCGGACTTGAAGACCACTTTCTATAAAACACTGAGGAGGGAAACGTGTTTGTGTCCTCCGAGCGTCTGAGAGGAAGAAGCTTGTAACTGACACTGTGAGGTGAGCAGGGTCACGGACAGAGGAGGCGCGTGCACGTTCACTTCCTGCAGCTCTTCTTGTGGAATCATGTGACCTGGTGATGCAGCAGGAGGGAAATGAAAGCTGAGGCGTTCAGCTTTGACGTGGCTCTTTAACCTCTGCTGCACTCAACCAGCAAACCACATTAACCTGCTGTTCACACAGTCGTTCATCACAACACAGCACACTGAACGGGTCATTTCTGCAGAAGTATTTTTATTATACTACTGTAGAACACTTCTGTTTGTGATCAGTGTCTGTGTAGAAACAGTGCAGGAGTTTCTGAGCTCTGCAGAGACTCCTGCACGTTTCATCCAGGCTGCACTGACTTCGCTGGATACTGAAGTCACGGGGAAAGCAAAAGAACTGTGAGAGGACCTGCCAGAAAAGGCAGGTGAACTTTCTAAATCAGGAAAAGGATATAAAAGATATCAGTCAGTCAGGCGTGTTCAAACTCTGATAAAGAAGTGGAAAACTGGGTTGTGTTTGAGACCGAGCCACGGTCAGGGAGACTGCCAGGAAACTAGTTGTTCGGTGAGTCGGTGGAATGCTGTTGAGTTTATAAGGTGAGGATTTGGACTTCACACAGTGCAGACATACACTGGGTTTGTTCTCACTTCTGGAGACAATGAAGAGAGAGAAACATCACATCTGTCCGCCTCTAAATGTGTAGAAAGGCGTCAGTCTTTCTCCTCACAGCTCACACTGAAAGAAAACTTTAAACTGTGCCTGACACATAAATTTTTCTAGATTAAAGTTTGTCTGTGTGAATCTCAGATTTAGAATAATCCGTCCCCGTCTGGACCGATGACGTCTCTGTGTCTCTGCTGGTGTCTGCTCTGAAGGTGAGCGCTCGTTGCTCTTCACAACTAAATACAAACAACGCCAGTGTCTTTAGATGAAATAAAACTATGATTGAAACATCATTCACCAGGAATTTCTTGTAGAAGCTGCTCTAACAGCTTCTTCTTTAGTAGCTTCCTCTCATTCCCACATTTTGGGCAGAAATATAAAAGTCTGTGTATTGCGATGTCACATATTTTCCAGGTGGATGTTGTCCAATGAGAATGTAAGGATGATCCAGTTTGCTGTGACCTAATCTTAATCTACTAATCAAGCTCTACTTCCTACAGTCTTTTACCATAATGCACAGCCTCGTCTGCTGGATTCTGAATCACATCTCTCCACTTTTTAACATCTTCATACCCATTATTGATCTCCTGATTTATGTTGCATAGATTCCGTGAGTTTGTGGAGATCTTTTGTAGCTCGATGATACTGAGCTGGTAGACGGCAGCTCTTTTGTTCTGCTTTTAAACCACGTTCAGCTAATTGGATCCGCTTATATCATTCCCTGTCGTTCCTATACTGAGCTGGTATCCCAAAAACTTCTCTGGGGTTTCCCAAAGCTAAATGATTCTATATAAATAAGTGAAGAATTTCCTGAAAATATACTGGTTTACATTTTGAAGAAGTCAGTTTAAACTGAGCAGAAAGACGTCAAACTGTCTATGAAGTGAGCAGCAGGAAATTCAACACTGTGTAGAAAAATTCAACAGTCGATAATAACTTTCCTCTTCAGCCTTCAGCAGCCGACAGCACTTGCACAAGGAAGGAAACTTTCAAAACTGATTGGAGGAAATAAAGTTGATAAGGGAAATTTGAGAAGAATCTGCTGCAGATGAAGACATTGTGATACGATTAGAAAGTCCCTCAAAAAAACAACTAAATAGACGTCAGGGCAGGATTTGCTGCAGGATTAATAGAACCTAATTTAACTGATTCAAATGTGACAACTGATCAATACTGGATCAATAGTGAGTCTGCAGACTGGGACAGGTCATGTAGGCACTTGTGTTCTTGCATCCATCGTCCATCAGCTGCTTCACCTCATTTTCTCTTTCTGGTCCAAAGTCAGGATAATGATCAAAGATAATCAACAGACCAATCAGACTGATCCATTTTCCAACAGAGCCAATCAGACTGATCGATCAATTCAGACTCAATAAAACTGATTGACCAAGTCAGACAGACTCGAGCGCAGGACCAATCAACGGATTGATCAGCCATCAGAGGAGTTGGGATCAGTGGAGCTTGCTTCTGTTTCCGGATGTGACTGTTTCATGCTGTTGACCTGAAGTTCTCTCTGTGGAGGAGACAGAAGACAGTGAGACAGAAGACAGTGAGACAGAAGACAGTGAGACAGAGACAAACAACCAGAGACAAACAACAAGAAACAAGTCTCCGTCCTTGTAGACTATACAGGTGTAGTCTCCTGTGTCTATGACTGTGAGGTGTTTCAGGGTCAGACTGAGGTCTCCAGTTCTCAGTGGATCGTCCTTCATCTCTGTTCGGTCTCTGTAAACCTGGTCCTGTTCTTCAGGTCTGTCAGAACCGTTCTGATACACATGGACCTTCCTTCTGTATCTGTCCGTCCACTCCACTCTGACATCACAACTCTGAGTCTCTCAGACAGGTGAGCTGTGGTCTTGAAAGGGCAGCTGGAACAGACTCCTCCCCCTTTCTTCACCCTCACACAATTGGACCTGAGAGGGAGAACAAAGCATCTAACATGAGCTGCACAGACAGCAGCAAGCAGTTTTTTTTAAATCTCTTATTGAAAGGATTACAAAGTTGTAAGAGAAAACCTGAAGGAACAGAACCAGATCAGACCAAATGAAGGGAACTAAGGGAGACACTAATATAGAAAAAAGCCTAAAAGCAGGTGTCTCTGGTTGGTTGTTTTGTCTTGGTTGTTTGTTTGTCTCTGGGTTGGTTGTTTTAGTCAACAGCAGTTTGGACTTAACTCTTCTTCTCTTAATAGTCAGTTTTCATCCATCAGTGTAAATGTGACAAGAGAAAAGACAGAGAGAGACAAAACAATCCCAACAGCATCAAGACTCTGATGGTCTCCAACACCTTCAACACCTGCTTTTTAGTTTCTAGATTAGTGTCCCCTGTTCCCTTCTGGTCTGATTTTGGTTCTGTCCTTTCAGGTTTCTACTACAACTTTGTAATCCTTCAATAAAGAGATTAAAAACTGCTGCTGCTGTCTGTGCAGCTCATGTTGTGCTTTGTTCTCCTCTCAGGTCAATGGGTGAAAGGTGAAGGAAGGGGAGGAGTCTGTCCAGCTGCCCTTCAAGGACCACAAGCTCACCTGTTGGAGACGTCAGAGTGGAGTGGACGGACAGATACAGAAGGAAGGTCCATGTGTATCAGAACGTTCTGACAGACCTGAAGAACAGGACCAGGTTTACAGAGACCGAACAGAGATGAAGGAACGATCACTGAGAACTGGAGACCTCAGGCTGACCCTGAAACACCTCACAGTCATAGACACAGGATGACTACACCTGTATAGTCTACAAGGACGGAGACTTGTTTCTTGTTGGTTTGTCTCTGTTGTTTTGTCTCTGTCTCACTGCTTCTGTTCTCACTGTCTTCTGTCTCACTGTCTTTCTGTCTCACTGTCTGTCGTCTCCTCCACAGAGAGAACTCAGGTCAAAGATGAAACAGTCAACATCAAAGGAAACAGAAGCAGACTCCACTGAATCAACTCCTCTGATGGCTGGATCAAAATCCGTTGATTGGTCTGCTCGATCAGTCTGATTGGTCAATCAGTTTGATTGATCTGTTGATCGATCAGTCTGATTGGTCTGTTGATCGATCAGTCTGATTGGTCTGTTGATTATCTTTGATCATTATCCTGACTTTGGACCAGAAGAGAAAATGGAGGTGAAGCAGCTGATGGATCGATTGGATGAAGACAGTCCACTGACTGTCACGTCCTGCAGACTCCACTATTGATCCAGTATTGATCAGTGTGGTCACATGTTGATCAGTAAATTAGTGTTCTATTAATCCTGCAGCAATCCTCCTGACGTCTATTTAGTTGTTATTTTGAGGCTTTCTAATCGTATCACATGGTCTTCATCTGCAGCAGATTCTTCTCAAATTTCCTTTCAACTTTATTCTCCAATCAGTTTTGAAAGTTTCCTTCCTTGTGCAGAGTGCTGTCGCTGCTGAAGCTGAAGAGGAAGTTATTATCACTTTATTTTTCTACAGCTGTTGAACTTTGTGCTCATTCATAGACAGTTTGACGTCTTTCTGCTCATTTAAAAACTGACTTCTTCAACATGTAAACCAGATATTTCTTCAGGAAATCTTTCACTTATTATATAGAATCATTTAGTTTGGGGAAAACCAGAGAAGTTTTGTGGATACCAGCTCATATAGGAACGACAGGGAATGAAACAGCGGATCAATTAGCTGAACGTGGTTAAAAGCAGAGCAAACAGAGCTGCCTGCACCAGTCAGTAAAAACACAAACTCAATCGTTTATTTGGCACAAAATCAAAGGAGCAGTGCAGAAATGATGGGATGAAGATGTAAAAGGAAGAGATGTGATTCAGATCCAGCAGGAGGCTGAGTGGGAAAAAGACTGTGGAGAAGTAGAGCTTGATTAGTAGAATTAAGATTAGGTCACAGCAAACTGGATCATCCTTACATCTCATTGACAACATCCACCTGGAAACTGTGACATCAGCAATACACAGACTTTTATATTTCTGCCCAAAATGTGGGAATGAGAGGAAGCTACTAAAAGAAGAAGCTGTTAGACGCAGCTTCTACCAAGAATTCCTGGGAATGATGTTTTCAATCATAGTTTTATATTCATCTAAAGACACTGGATTGTTTGTATTAGTGAAGAGACGAGCGCTCACCTTCAGAGGCAGACACCAGCAGAGACACAGAGACGTCATCGGTCCAGACGGGTCGGATTTATTCTAAATCTGAGATTCACACAGACAAACTTTAATCTGAAACTTTATGGTTCAGGCACAGTTTAAAGTTTTCTTTCAGTGTGAGCTGTGAGGAGAAAGACTGACGCCTTTCTACACATTTAGAGGGCGGAGCAGATGTGATTGTTTCTCTCTCTCATTGTCTCCAGAAGTGAGAACAAACCCAGTGTATGTCTGCACTGTGTGAAGTCCAATCCTCACCTTATAAACTGCTAACAGCATCCACCGACTCACCGAACAACTAGTTTCCTGGCAGTCTCCCTGACCGTGGCTCGGTCTCAACACAACCCAGTTTTCCACTTCTTTATCAGAGTTTGAACACGCCTGACTGACTGATATCTTTTATATCCCTTTCCTGATTTAGAAAGTTCACCTGCCTTTTCTGGCAGGTCCTCTCACAGTTTTTTGCTTTCCCCGTGACTCAGTATCCAGCGAAGTCAGTGCAGCCTGGATGAAACGTGCAGGAGTCTCTGCAGAGCTCAGAAACTCCTGCAACTGTTTTACACAGACACTGATTCCAAACAGAAGTGTTCTACAGTAGTTATAATAAAAATACTTCTGCAGAAATGAGCCCGTTAAGTGCTGTGTTTGTGATGAACGACTGTGTTGAACAGCAGGTTAATGTGGTTTGCTGGTTGAGGTGCAGCAGAGGTTAAAGAGCCACGTCAAAGCTGAACGTCCTCAGCTTTCACCCTCCTGCTGCATCACCAGGTCACATGATCCACAAGAAGAGCTGCAGGAAGTGAACGTGCACGCCCTCCTCTGTCCGTGACCCTGCCACCTCACAGTGTCAGTTACAAGCTTCTTCCTCTCAGACGTCGAGGCACAAACACGTTTCCCTCCTCAGTGTTTTATAGAAAGGTGGTTCTCAAGTCCGAACACACGGAGGACCGGTTCCTTCAGGTCCGACTCAGTCTCCTCGTCAAAATCAAAAGAGACATGTTTTTATTTCCAGTTACTGGCAGTGCAGCTGAGAGGACGTATGCACATATACGTTCATGTAACCCACTGAAAACAGCAGCACAAATAAAAATCATCTTGTTTTTAATGTTTTTAATGATCTGAGACAGAGTCGCAGAGAGGGAGTCGGTGATGTCACAGAGAAATAACGACCTTTAACCCTTCAAAACCACCAACCAGCAAACCCTCGCTGAGCTCCAAGCTCTCACGCTGCAGCAGGAAGCCAGTAGCAGCTGTTCTCAGTCGGGACTCTGCAGCTCCAGCTCTTCCTCTCCTCCATGCTTCATGTCAAACCCATATTTTATTGTGTATTAAACACATATTTCTATGTTGAAGTGAAACTTCTTAAAACACCAGTAAATCTCATGTGATATGAAACGTGATGAAACTTGACACTCTGTCTGTCTGAACTCTGACCAGCTTTTATGACACAAAGAAGAAAATAAAAAGTGTAAAACATAATGAATGAAAGATGTTTTGTTTTTATAATGTTAATAAAATCAGAGTTTAAATGAAACTTTATTAACGATTAACTTGTTAGACCAACAGAAAGGTTAGTCTCTGACTGAAACATAGAAACTGGACACAAACAACAAACACACAAATAAAGAAAGAAAAGTGTGTGAGGTTATAATGATGATGATGTGATGGTGATGAAGAAGCTGATCACGGAGGCTGTAGCCACAGCTCTCCATGTGACTGTAGCTGTGGTGTTTAGTGTTGGATGTGTATCTTGTATATTCAGTAACTGGTGTGAAGTGAAGTGTTGAACTCTGTTGTTCTCACCAGTCTGATGAAAATAATGATCCGTCCTCTCTGACCTCGTGACCTTTGACCTTTCATGACACAGAGAACAAAGGTGTCTAGCTCTTTGATGATGACGAGCAGCTGTGTAGTCGACCGTCCAGGACTCTGTTACATGTGATGATCATATACAGTCCTCCAAACAGCTGATCCCACATCAGCTGTAAGGCAGCTCACACTCCAGCCTCAGTCTGATGGAGAACAGGTGTCACACCCTGCTGCAGGTTGAACCTGAGCAGCCCACACCTCCTCTACCTGACCTCACACATGATGCAGTGAATCTACACAATATCAAACAACAAACAAACAGGAAACACAAGTTCATGTTGTATCAGTGAGTGAACAGGCTCCTCCTGCTGATATACACCTGCCCTACGGCCTCCTCAGGTGAGCTGCACACCAGTGAGAGAGGAAATAGTTTCACTTGTAACCCTCACAAATGTCTCTAGGAAACAACTCGTTAAAGGACCAAAAGGAAGTTACACGTTTTTTTAAAATTGTGTATTTGCATCGTTCCATGATTTAACCTCAACAATAAAAACACACCTCCTTCCTTTTAATCCCTTGTTCTTTATCTTTCTGTCCAGTGAACTCTCCTCTCACGCTCCTTTGATCTGGAGTGACTTTGAAATATTATTTTAATTATAATAAAGGAAATCATTAGAAACAGTGGATCCGGTGTGATGACAGTAACCGGCCTTATAAAGATATATGGCTGGTGTTTGTGCTGAGACTTGTTTTACTTCCAACAGTGCGTTATACAGGGAAGTAGAAGTGAGCAGTAGATCCAATACAAAGCCTGTAACTTCATATATCCCTGTATTTGTACAGAGTTGCTATTGACTTGGATGTTTTTTTCTTTGCTAATGATCAATATGTTGTTTCCATGTTGGTTTTCGAATCAGTCACAAGCCCCCCCCTCTCTGACTGTGACTGTATTCTGAGCAGGTTAAACACCGTGAGTCTCTCCCTGTGACAAGACACAAACAAGATGGTGGAACATTTCCAGCTGTTCTCTGCAGCCCTCTCCCCCACTGCTTCAGCCTGAATGAGGAAGTTCACAGAGCTCAGATCAAAAAGATATAGCAGGAACATGCAGAATACACAGCGACTGCAGAGGAAGTGGTAAGAACCAACAGGCTCCTCATTAATGAGGACGGTAACAGTCACTTACAGTAATGTTTTGGACTCAGCATGTTTCTGAATCAATCTTCAGACGCTGTTAACCTTCATCCATAACACATTTTAAATTGCGTCACCTTTTCTAATCGTCTCCTTTGTCTTGGAGACGTTTATGTCCAAGAAGGACGCCTTACACCAGCCGGTGAACTCGGACACTGCAGGACTATTATTATATGAACCATCAGCAAACTTCAGGGCGCCGCTTTGACACGAGTTTGTGTACAAGAGGACTGGAATTGGGAAAGAAACGTGGGCTGTTGAAATGGATCCTTTTTATTGAGGACTGAAACCAGGAAGTTCTGACCTCAGATCTGAACAGTGGGGGGGGGGGGGGGTTTACAGCCATATGCATCATTTACTCAAATGAGAACATTTCACATAGAACTAACAAATCAGGACTTATTTAGATATTTACAAATAAGGACTATTATGATTCAACAAATCCCACAATGCACTCTGTCATAAAGTATTTGTAGGAGCAGCAGTGAAAATATTCCCAGGGTTGTGTATTTATGCTTGAGGAGTCAAACACTATATGTTAAGGCTGAATGGGAAAGAGCTGAATGAGAGATCCCAGAGAAGATGTGGTGTGATATGTGGAGAAAACACCAGAACGCCACACACTCGCAGAAACGGAGAGAATTTATCTGGAAAAATCCAGTTCGTTCCTTCGTTACACCTGAAATTCAAGGTAAACAAGTGAAAGTTCAGCGGCCATGCAGGAGACTATGTGACCTCATGGAACAAACCACAGGTGTGTTTCTGGAGCCTCTGTGGGATTCTACACGTTGTGTTGTGTTCAGGTGCTGGGGTGTGAATCCCTCCATCCTGTCTTGTTTTACACTCGGGACTTTTGGAGGGAAATGTGCAGATCAAGAGATTAATACGTGGTCCAGACCTGTGCGACACTAAGAACCGCTGGAGACTGATGCACCAGAACACAGACAATGGACGAGCATCGTAGATGATATCACTCTGATGGAGAACCAAGGCTGCGGGAAAAAGTGGAAATATATAAACCAAAGAATGAATGAAATAAAAAAGCATAAATAACAATGATAATATGGAAATGAATGGAAATTGGATGTGGACATAACGTAGAGTCTTTTTTGAGTCGGTTTCTTCACTTCCTGTGGTAAACAAGCGTCCGGTCGTCAGACCAGCATGTTTTCTTTCAGAGAGCAGAACTTTATTTTGAAGAAAACGATGTTGTGTTGTGACTTTGCTTCTTCTGTGTCGGGGCTGGATGGAAATTAGGAGCTTGGTAATATGAAAAGTACAGTTTCCTGATTTTCAGTGTAAATGATTTTGTTATAAACCAAAATAAAAGAGCGGAAAAGTTCAGCCTGCAGCAGCTGCTGAGGCTGAGGATATACAAGACATACTTTAATCATTCTGTTAGAGGAAGATTATAATCTGAAGACAACAGTATATATATGTACACACATGTACCACCAGACCGGCAGTAGTACAAAGTAACACAGTGGCCACTTTAGCACAGTTGTGAAGTACTTGTACTTGACTCGAGTGTTGTCCTTCTGTGCTGCTGTGATTCTGCTGCTGTCCGAAGAGCTTCATCCAGGGTCGTTGGGGTGAGCAGGTTAACATGCAGACGTGACACAGCGGATCATATGTGACAGCACACTGTTTCAACCAGTACCAGAACAGGTGAGGCTGTGTCTTCTTCTTCTTCTTTGTGCCATGGCTCCACCAACTGCCCAGGGATTGTAACTACACTTACTAAAGCTTGTTTAAATACTCTCTGTTACAGTACATATACACAGTAAACACAGCTGTGGGACAAAACACTAGAAGAGCTCTGAGCGAGGCCTTAAATCTCCTCAGCTGCTCGATTACCCAAGTATTCTGGGATTGTTGGGTTCCTCAGTGCAGAGCTTCCGATGAAACGGGCCTGGTGATACGATCTGCAAGAACCCAAGTGAGAGAAGAACCCTCACATGTGGTCAGAGTCTGACCTCCGATGTTCACCGTGCACTTTCACATCCAAGTTCCTTCAGATGAGCCCTCAGTTTGTAGCCGCTGTGTCTTGACTGGACCGCACTACATGAACTCTGTGATCTGTCCTGTCGCTCTGTGAGCTGAGCTCTGCCTCTGCTTGATCTTACATTTATTCATCGATGAATATTCATCAAATCTGAAACGGTTTGATTTCAATACACAGACCATCAGTCAGATGTTTTCTCTCATGTTCAGTCTCTGGGTTGTTTGTAGATTTGCCAGTAGAAGTCAGTCTGAACCAACAACCAGAAGAGCTGAGCTCACTTCCTGCTGGAGGACGGCGTGCAGCTTCATGATGTCACGTCCTGACCACAGTCCGGTGGTTAAAGCAGGTAAACACACAGAGGGACAAAACCCCCCCTCCATCTCACTTCCTTGTCAACCACACCTCTTGTCATCTACAGGAAGAAAGCAGCTTGTTTCTGTCAACGTGTAAAATCAATATTTCATGAATCGTGATCAATCAGTCGCTTCAATTAAATAAACTGTCTCAGAATAATTCAAGACAGAAACAAAAGAGCAGCTTCCCTCACGTCCATCAGTTAGTCTGACGGTCAGTGAACGCATCATCTTCACTGCTCTTCTTCACACTGGATGTGTCTGCAGATGAAAACCACAGCAGTGTGACCACAGACAGCAGGAAGGAGGAGGGTTTTACTCAGTGACTCTGAGCTGATCAGAGAGCAGCTCTAACATCTCACAGAGTCAGGATGGAGGAACATGTCTGCTGTGTCTGCTCTGTGAGTCCTCTCTTTGTCTTTTATGTCTGCTGCTTGATGACTTCACACCTTTTGACACAGTGTTTGTCATTTGCTCTGGGGTGAATTGAAACCTTTAACTAACCTGTGCGGTCACGCCTGTGCAGTCTGACCTCCCTGCTGTGCTGCACCTTCAAGACCTCAGGTAGTCAACTCCTGCTGTCACTTTCTACGCTGTGTGTGTGTGTGTTGTGTTGTGTGTGTGTGTGTGTGTGTGTGTGTGTGTGTGTGTGTGTGGTGTGTGTGTGTTGTGTGTGTGGTTGTGGGGACGGATGAAAGCAGGCAGCTGCGACGAGCTCAGTTTCAGCAGGTTCAGAGAACAGAATGTAGTGATGTAGACCAGACTTCATATAACAAACATGTTTACAACCTGTTTTATGAACCTGAAAGAGAAAACAGAACGGAACAAGAGAAGAAGCAGAACACAGAGTGAGGTCAGAGGATCGAGCCTGTTAGACTCAGTAATACTCCCTTCATTCCTAACAGCAGGCAGCTTCCAGTAATAATCATTGTGTTGGAAGAAGGATGTGATAGTGCAGCCTGTATCTGAACTCAACATTGTCGTCATCACGGGTTTAAAAACAGTTTGGGGTGGGCATTGAAAAACCCTCTCCTTACCTGTAACTGTATCATATTGCAAATATATTTCCCATGATTTCAACGTCTGGGTCTGCCGGCCTCACGCCATCAAGTGTGGCACAGCTGATCCAGACGCTGGAGGTGAATGTAGCAGACAGGCCTAACTAGCTGCTTTAAAACACGTTTTTACCTTCTGAGTTCCTGGTCAGATTTGTGTCGAGCGTCTACAGAACCAACGCATAATAGAACAGTGCTTTGCTATACAGGAAGAGGTGTCTGCACTGTTAAACCTGTTGTTTCATACAGCGTGAAGGGAGCAAAGCAATCATAGTCTAGGACATCGCATCGTGGCACTTTCCTTAGCTTTTAAGTACAAGAGACAACTAACCTGCCCCCAAAAGGGACAAATACAGCTGAAAGTGAACTGGACTCATTGAAGCGGGTCTTGCCATTGTGACCAGACTGATCAGCTGTTGACAGGTTCAGGAGCTCCAATAGCCGCCAGAGGGGCAAGTGACCTCGGACATGATTCAGTTTTTAAGTGTTTGGAGCAGCTGTTTGGTTTCATTCAGGTGAGTGGATTTAATTTACTTTAAGCTGAATATGTGCATCGTAAATGTCCTCTCCTCTTCCTCACAGCTGGTCTGAAGGTGAAGTTCCCCAGCAGCTCTCAGCTGTTTTAAAGGAAGCCTATGGTCTCCTTCGAGCTGTGAGGAGGACGACAGTCTGCTGGTGGAGGCTGAGGAGGAACACCACAAAAGAGAAACCAGGACTCAGTGTGGAGGCTGGACTGGGGAGAATCAGCTGGTTCTTCCTGTACATCAGGCTAATCCCCAGGCGACAGTGGAGTTTAACGTGGTGTGAGTCCAGAGAGGGAGCAACCAGTAACAGCATTCAGCATCACTGTCACTGTTAAGATCAACTGGTGGATCAGTGTTGATGAGCTGTGTGTAAATGGATGAAATGCTGTAGTTTGTCTGTGTGTTGGAGCGTGGAGCAGGAATCCTGCAGAGTCTGTCCTACCTGGTGGATTGAGGGAACATGAAAGTCACTGGGCTGCATGTAAAAAAAGAACCTCCCCAACCTCCAGCTGCTTCTATAAAGATGGCTCCTCATGCAACAGAGAACTACAGGTCAACATGAACCATCCACCAATGTTGACCAAGTCTTTGATGAAGGCCTCTACAGGCTGTGGACATCACAGTTCATGGAAGTCTCCGCCCAGCCTGGATCACTGTCACAGGTCAGAGGTCAAAGGTCAGGAGCTTCCACTTTGACTTCAACCACTTATTGATCACATGTTATGAACAGGTGGATCTCTCTAAGAGAGACCTACTCAACTACAGCCCCGCCCTGCTCCAGCCGCGCCCCACTACACAGCCCCGCCCCTTACCAGCTCCGCCTCCCTCGCTGTGTTCTTCCTGATCCGCTACGTGGTGGTGTTCAAGTCCCGTTACTTCATCTCCACTGGCATCATGGTGTCTTTGATATAGACAAGAGACCTACAGGTAACACTATCATCAATCATAATCAATCAAATCAATCAATCAATCAATCAATCAAACAATCAGTCAAAAATATAATATAAATAACTCTTCATGTTTTCTGTCCAACCTGCTTCTGACTGTAGAAATCACCTGCCCTCTCCGTGGCGATGAACCCCGCCAACCAGGCTGGCAGGGATTGGATGAGGACTAACGATGATTGTCATCTCTGTGTCAACCACAGAGCAATCCCTTCTGAGCTGAATCTGTAAAACCTTGTTTGTGGGGTTGACCAGCTGAAGTTCATGTCTCTGTTTCTCTCAATGTCCTTCTTCTCTTCTAATGTTTCTATTCTCCTTGTTTTCTCCACCACTGAGTCAAGCTAAATGGCTTTATTTGAATCATTGCTGTTGCTGAAACTGGAATCAGTTTAAGTTAAAGTAGAAGCGATATCTTTAGTTGAGCGAACTGTATTGCCAGGACTCCATCACGGCCAACATCATGAACAGGAACACAACCTGTCAGTAGCATCACGTGACTCTCCTGTTACAACACTGCATCATCCATGATGCCCACATACAGTGGCGCCCTCTACAGGCCTCGAGCTTTAAATAACATGCAATAGCCACTATTTAACGATCCCTCCCTTAATTTCAAGACAACATCAGTTTTACAGGTAATCTAAACACACAAACTATGACAACTGACTGTAATGACCAAACATAGACTACGAGCATCCTCTTTGATATTTTC
>NW_019182259.1:50366-57528 GCF_002260705.1 Seriola dumerili
AGGGAAGTTGGACTTCAAACAGTGCGAATACTGGGCTTTTGTTCTCACTCTTGGAGACAATGAGCGAGAGAAACATCGCACTCTGCTCCGATTAGCAGTATTAGAGTCGTCAAGTCTTTCTCCTAAGCTCACTGAAGAGAAACTTTAAGACCTGGTCGGCCTGAATACGTATAAGTTTCTAGATTGAAGTTTGTCTGTGGTGGACTCAGAATTTAGAAGTAATTCCGACCCGTCTTGGAACGATGACGTTCTGGTCTCTGCTGGTGTCTGTTCCTCTGAAAGTTGAGCGATCGTCTCTTCACTAAAAAACAACCAGTGTCTTTTAGATGAAAATGAAACTAATGATTGAAAACAACATTCCCAGGATTCTTTGGTAGAAGCTGCTCTAACAGCTTCTTCTTTTATAGTAGCTTCCTCTATTCCACATTTAAATACAAAGATATCTGGTTTAACATGATTTGTAGAAGTCGTTTTAATGAGCAAGAAAGACGTCAAGACTGTCTATGAATGAGACAAAGTTCACACGTGGTAGAAAAATAATGTGAAATAATCATTCCTCTTCAGCGTTAGCATTGGACAGCAACCTGCACAAGGAAGGAACTTTCAAACTGTTGGAGAATAAAGTTTGAAAGGAAATTTTGAGAAGAATCGTGCTGCAGATGAAGACATTGTGATACGATTAGAAGCCTCAAAATAACAACTAAATAGACGTCAGGGCAGGATTGCTGCAGTAAGGTTATAGAACTAATTTATGATTCAACATGTGACCACTGATTCAATATGGATCATAGTGAGTTCTGCGACTGTGACAGCGTGGCAGGTGAGAGAAGTCTTGCAAGGTCTCCTGTCTTGCATCATCGTCCATCAGCTGCTTCACCTCATTTTCTCTTCTGGTCCAAATCAGGATAATGATCAAAGGATAATAACAGACCAATCAGCTGATCATTCCAACAGAAATCAGACTGACGATCATTCGACAATAACACTGATTGACCAATCAGACATGACTCAAGACCACGGACTCTGAATCAAATCGAAGAATGTGATTGTCAGCATCAGAGGAGTTGGTGATCAGTGGAGCTTGCTTCTGTTCTCGATGTGACTGTTTCATGCTGTTGACCTGAGTTCTCTCTGTGGAGGAGACAGCAAGACAGTGAGACGAAGACGTGAGCACAGAAGCATGAGACAGAAGACAGTTAAGCAGAGACACACCCAGAAAAACAACAAAACATACACCCTAAACTGCTTCCTCTAGTAAGTCTCGTCTTAGACTATAAGGTGTGTATCCCTGTTCTGACTGTGAGGTGTTTCAGGGTCAGCTGAGGTTTCAGTTTCTTCAGTGGATCGTTCTTCATCGCTCTGTTCGGTCCTCTGTAACTGGGTCTGTTCTTCAGGTCTGTCAGAACGTTCTGATACACATGAGCCTTCCTATCTGTATCTGTCGTCGCCACGTCATCTGACGTCTTCCAGACAGGTGAGCTGTGGTTCTTGAAGGGCAGCTGAAGACTACCTCCCCTTCCTCCCTTCCACCTATTGACCTGAAGAGGGAGAGCAAAGCACAACATGAGTGCACAGACAGCAGCAGCAAGTTTTTATCTCTTATTGAAAGGATTACACAAGTTTGTAGAGAACTGAAGGACAGAACGAGAATCAGAGCCAGAAGGGAACAGGGGACACTAATCTAGAAGATAAAAAGAGGTGTTGAAGGTGTTGGATGACCTCAGAGTCTTGATGCTGTTGGGATTGTTTTGTTCCTCTGTCTTTTCTTTGTCCCATTTACACTGATTGGGATGAAAACTGACATTAAGAGAAGAAGAAGTC
Source organism: Seriola dumerili (assembly GCF_002260705.1). Classification (NCBI taxonomy): domain Eukaryota; kingdom Metazoa; phylum Chordata; class Actinopteri; order Carangiformes; family Carangidae; genus Seriola; species Seriola dumerili. The sequence goes on from NW_019182259.1 coordinate 52,188, forward strand.
AGTCCACCTGTGCTGTTGAACCAACCGAGCACACAACAGAAACACCACGAGACAACAGCCAGAGACTAAACAACAAGACACACACAGAGACAAACAACCAACCAGAGAAAACACAACCAAGAGACAAACCAAAGACAAAAAGAACGGAACATGAACGAGACAAACAACTAGAGACAAAAACCAACCAGAGACAACGCAAGACCAACGCCGAGACAACTAGAGCAAAATCCAGAGACAAACAACAAAACAAACCAACTCAGAGACAACACAGCCAGAGAACAAACCAGCAGAGCAACAACAGAAGATGAACAACTGAGAGAAAACAACCAGAGACAACAACAGCGAGACAACAACCAGAGACCAACACAACCTGACCTTCGCCCTTGAGAGGTACTCTTGTCTTATGAGTAAGTTGTCTGTCTGGTAGCTCTACAAGGTGTAGTCTACTTCGTCACCGTGTGAGGTGTTTTCAGGGTCCATGACTGAGGTCTCCAGTTCTCAGTGGGTCTTCTCATCTTGTTCGGTCTCTGTACCTGGTCTGTTCTTCAGGGTTGTCGAACGTTCTGTACACATGGACTTCAACTGTATGCTGTCGTCACTCACTCTGACGTCTTGCAGACAGGTGAGCTGTGGTCTTGAGGGCAAGCTGGACAGACTCCTCCCCTCTCCAATCCACCCTTTGACCTGGAGAGAGAACAAATGCACAATCATGAGCTGCACAGACAGCAGCAGCAGTTTTTTAATTATTCTTTAAACTTGGAAGGATTACAAAGTTGTAGAAGAAACCTGAAAGGCACAGAACCAGATCAGACCAGAAGGAACAGGGGACACTAATCTAGACTAAAAAGCAGGTGGTTGAGGTGTTGGGAGACCATCCAGGTGCTTGATGGCTGTTGGATTGTTCTTTGTCTCCTCTGTCTTTTCTTTGTCACATTTTTCACTGATGGATGAAACTGACCCATTGAAGAGAAGCAGCGTTCCAAGTCCAAAACTGTCTGTTTGACAAACAACCAACGCAGAGACAAACAACCAACGCCAGAGAACAACCACCAACCAGAGACAAACAACCACACAAGAGAGCCAACAGCCAAGAGACCAAGCAACCAACCAGAGACAAACAACCAAAGAGACAAACAACCCGAGACAAACACCAGAGACAAACAGCCAGAGACAAACAAGCACCAGCAGGACATACAACCAGAGACAAATACACCAGAGACAAACAACCAGAGAAAACAGCTCAGAGACAAACAACAACCAAGAGACAAACAACCAACCAGAGCAAAGCAACCAACCAGAGACAAACAACCAGAGACAAAAACCAGAGACAACAACCAGAGACAACAGCCAGAGACAAACACCAACCAGAGACAAACAACAGAGACAACAGCCGAGACAAACAACCAGAGAACAAACAACCAGAAACAAACAAACAACACTGGCCTTTGACCCTTGCAGAAACATGCTGTCCCTCTCAGAAGTGTCCGTGTCCTTGTAGACTCTACAGGTGTATGTTCCCTGGTCTTGATTGTGGAGGTGTTTCAGGGTCAGACTGAGGTCTCCAGTTTCTCAGTGGATCTTCCTTCATCTCTGTTCGGTCTCTGTAAACCTGGTCCTGTTCTTCAGGTCTGTCAGAACCGTTCTGATACACATGGACCTTCCTACTGTAATCTGTCCCACTCCACTCTGACGTACCAGACAGGTGAGTGTGGGTTTCTTGAAGGGCAGCTTGACAGACTCCTCCTCCTTCCACCTCCACCTTGTCCTGAGAGGAGAACAAAGCACAACATGAGCTGCACAGACAGCAGCAGCAGTTTTTTAATCTCTTTATTGAAGGATTACAAAGTTGTAGAGAAACCTGAAGGACAGAACCAGATCAGACAAGAAGGAACAGGGACATCTAATCTAGAAACTAAAAGCAGGTGTTGAAGGTGTTGGAGACCATCAGAGTCTTGATGCTGTTGGGATTGTTTTGTCTTTTCTTTGTCACATTTCACTGATGATGAAAACTGACCATGTCGTCTGTTTTCAGTCCGAAGGATCATCTCTGTGCTGCAGATGAATCTCAGCTCCTCACAGCATTTCCACACACATGTTCAACATCAAGAGCAAAACGCTGACACACAAACATTCATCACAGTTCTGACAGTGTTGATCAGGAGGAGCGGTTGTGTGTTCAGAGGGACAGGTGGACGCAGAGGACAGGAGACAACATGCTGCCTGTGAGGACGTCACAGCAGAGACGTGGAGGGAGGCTGACACCAGGACTACAGCGGCAAATCACATCCTGTTTGGTGACAGTCAGCTGCTGCTTACACCTTCATCACTGACATCAACTGTGTTTGGGTGAAGACAACACGCTGAGGGTTTGACTGTTGGACAGAAAGTCCTCCTGTGGACAGGAGACACAGCAGATCAGACTGACAACAGACTGTTGAAGACTGCTGTCAAATCACTTCACTTTAATCAGGGTTTTTGAGAAGAGCAAGATGATTTTACCCAGAGTTCAACTCTAGAGGGAAACAGGAAGCTAAAAGACAGCAGTAAATAAATGTGTGCAGCTGGTCCCTCTCCTCTCAACTTCATTTTTATTGTTAAAAATGATCATTATTTAAAAAATGTTATTCAATCAACTTGAATTTTGTGTTTTACATCATCATGTTCATTTTTTTTTTCTTGAAACAGATGTGGAGGCATGGCTCATGATTTTCACAATAAAAGCTCTGCTGTGTCTGGTCTCAGGTGCTTTAGCAGCGAGTGATACTCCAGGTTAATTCTCTAATATATTTAAATATCACTCGTCTCATTGATGATCAGTGTCGATCGTGACCTGGTTTGGAATCTGCAGAAGGAATGAGGAGTCCTCCCCTCCGCTAGCTCGCTAACGTTAGCTCTCAGGTACATAACTTCAAGCTGCCACACATCAGTCCACCTGGAGCAGGTGAGTTAGCCAGACAACCAGCGTATTGATATGAGTGACATCATCGTGCTCAGAGGTTGGTTCCTATGAGGAGCTGAGAGTCTCAGTCTTTCATGTTTGACCAGTTTCATGATGTAACAGTCTGACAGCCTCAACACTCATCAGTCAACATCAGGGCTGTGTGATGTCACACATTTCAGTGAGTGAGCGGCTGCTGCTCGTCAATGGAAAATACAGCATCGATCTCATTGGTTCAAGATCAGGAAGTAGTTTGACTTTACTGACAACACACACACTAACACACTAACACACTAACACACTACACACACACCACAACACACACACACACACAACACACACAACACACATCACACACACACACACACACACACACACACACACACTCCGGATCGCTCTCGCGTGAGTGAGTATCTTCTTCCAGACCCACAATGCCACCAAGAGAAACAACCAGGAGAACCAGGAGAACCCAGAATTCAACCAGGCTGGAGAACGGTTCTGTGGACAAGATAAATATAATTGAAAAACCATTAGTTCTGATCCAGTGATGTGATTGGACAGAGTCAGAGTCATGGATCACTCCTCTTCACAGATGTTCTATCAACCGTTAATCAGCGTCACATTAACGTCGTTATCGATCTCAGATTGAAACAAACAAAGATGAAAATATTTCAGAAAGAAGGTTTGAATGAAACGATGTCGTCAGGAGAGGATGAAGGAAGAAGGTGGATCCTTCAGAAACACCTGAGCTAACGTGGAGACAGAGCAGCAGCTGGTGTCGCTGTAAAGCTCAGGAACGTGTTGGTGTTGCTTAGCAACAGTCCAGGAACTGTTGGTGTTGTGGTAGAGAAATAAACAAACAGATCATAGATGTTGTTGTTTATTGAACTAACATGGCGCTGAGGGACAGATGTTGATCAGTATCAGCTCAGCTGTCGGCCTGCGGCCTCGTACCTACGACCCAATCACAGCCGTGCTGATGTTCACTGACATTACGACCTCAGTGTGACGCTGCTGCAACAACAACGTGACCTTTACATGACCCCTGTGACCCTGGTCCAAGCTCCTGGATCGCTTCATTCACATCAGGTCTGGTTCTCATTAACAGGTGTAATGGATGATGTCATAAGGATGGATAGATCAGTGACTGCTGATTGGCTGGACAGAAATAACCCCCCCCCCCTGACCTTTGACCTGCAGCTGTATGTCTCTCAGTCTCCGCTCATTTCCAAACGCTGTGATGATGCAGGTGTAGTTGCCGCTGTCAGAGGGGCGGAGTCTTGTCAGAGTGAGGCTGAGGTCTCCAGTCGTCAGAGTCTTCATCGATGTTCGGCTGCTGTAACGCTGGTTTTGGTTTCTGAGGTCGTCACCTTGCAGGTGTCGCTGGTGGACGGTTGAAGGACTGAGGTCGCTGCGGCTCCACGTCACTGTGGGGAACCGAGGTAAAGGAGAGTCCTCACAGGGCAGCAGGACCGACCCTCCCCCATAGACCTCCACAGTGTCTCCATGCTGAGAGACTGAGGACACAGAGACAGGGACATGAGTCACTGAGGTCCTAGTGTCCACAGAGAGAACTGCAGGTCACATGACCTCAGGGACAACACACGTGTTGTTGTGAAGACGTTTGACTGATGATCGTCTGATTATTGATTTAAAAGAGTTTGTTGGTTTGTAAATGATGTTGGTGTCTTCCACCTGCAGCCTTCATCACTGCTCATCACTGCTGTCTGAGTAACACACTTCACATGCCACTTTATTATAGTTTGTGAATTTGATTCATTCTTTCAGGATTCTGTGTTTGTGTTTCATCATTATGAGTTATTCTTATTTACTGTCTCACACCTATTATTACCTGTGGAATTACATCACTCAGTCTGCTCTGACCTCTGACCTCAGTCTTCTTCTCTGACCTCTGACCATTACATCACTGCACTTTAAACATGTAAAAACATGAAGCTGCGCTTTTATTGTTTTCATTGTAAAATGAGCCAAAATATTTATACTCTAACGGCCTCCGTGGGGCGCTCTAACGGGAAGTGTAAAAGTGAGACAGGCATGTGGGGAAAGATTATGCGCCGAAGAAGACGCGGTAGTTTTGATTTTGAACTGTCATGGAAAACACGGAGAAATGCATATGATGCGGCTTTTCAGTTAAAGGCAATCGATCTGGCCGTCAAAGAGGGAAACAGAGCTACTGCTCGTAAGCTTGATATCGATATCGTGTTCCGTGTAATGTATTTCAGTGTACGTACATATCTCATGTTACAACATGAAAACCTGCGGCTTATAGTCAAGAGCGGCCTGTATATGTACAACATTTATTTTCTTGTGGTGCAGCTTATATTCAGGTGCGCTCAATAGTCTCAGATTTACGGAATATTTATAGTTGGAAGAAAATATTTT
>NW_019182260.1:0-243 GCF_002260705.1 Seriola dumerili
ACCGAGTAAAAAAAAAAAAAAAAAAAAAGGATTGCTGGAGGAATGCTGTCAAAACCTGAAGTCACCTGAAACCACAGGTTGACCACAGTCAGACCTGATGGACGTCACACTCACCAGCGTTCCTTGTTTGGAAGTCTGTGTGGCCAGGTTCACAGGTTCCCGCTCCAGAGCTTGAAGCATACGGAACATGTCGATGGTCAACTCACTGAACTTCACCTGAGACGAGAGGAAAACAACAGACGT
>NW_019182261.1:0-107 GCF_002260705.1 Seriola dumerili
CTATTGAACCACTGAGGATCCTCTAGCAGACACTTTGAGTTAATATAACTCACCTGTTTATATAACTCTGTAGTAAATTTTCACTAAAATATACAATGCATTATTAA
>NW_019182262.1:0-103 GCF_002260705.1 Seriola dumerili
TGCAGAGAGCACACTGATTTCTTTTGGGAAATTGATTTTTTTTTCCCCCCTGTTGCTGCTGTCAGTGTTAATGGTGTTTGTTTACCATTTACACATAAGCACA
>NW_019182263.1:0-200 GCF_002260705.1 Seriola dumerili
TGGGTCACTACTATTCAGGTTACTGTGAATGTGTGACTGAAGTAAACCATCTGTACAAATCAACAAATGTATGCAAATGTGCACACAGTGTGTAGGTGGTAATGCTTTTTAGAGTCAAAGGAAAAGAAAATGCAAGAGTTACAGTGTCAGACAGAAAGGTTACGGTTAGAGGGTTACAGTAATATTACATGGATATATAA
>NW_019182264.1:0-141 GCF_002260705.1 Seriola dumerili
TGAGGGTCTGTGGCAAGGCTCCCTGATCCAGTGAATGATTGAATATTTCAAGTAACAGAGGGGCTAATTTGGATGAAAAAATTTGACTGGATAGCCGTCTGATCCGGGAGCCTTGCCACTTTGCATAGCTGAAATAGAGCT
>NW_019182265.1:0-141 GCF_002260705.1 Seriola dumerili
CACTGCGGCTCTCTTAGCTGTCGGATTATCAGCGCTGACCGGACAAAAACAGGTGAGGCTGGAGGTGGAGGTTCGGACTAAAACTGCCATTTGGACAGAGGGGTCATGTCCTCTCTCAGAAATTCAGACACATTTGTGACT
>NW_019182266.1:0-136 GCF_002260705.1 Seriola dumerili
AACAAGCACTGTGAAATCGAAATGCACATCAAACTATGGGTGACCGCTCCATATTAATATCGTGAAAGGATTCAACATACTCAATAATGAAAAATCTTTTTAATTAATTATATTATTTGTAGTAGCAGCATAATTT
>NW_019182267.1:0-141 GCF_002260705.1 Seriola dumerili
GCTCAGTCTGAGCTTCAAAACCGCTCTTCAGTGACGTCACGGAGGCTACATCCATCTTTATTTACAGGTTAATCACAATATGGCAAAATGCAACATCTGACTGCAGGAGCTGCGATATTTTTGATGAAGGTAAAAGGTGTC
>NW_019182268.1:0-128 GCF_002260705.1 Seriola dumerili
ATAAAACAAAGACAACTTAACAACTTTTAAAATATTTTCGATTTTTTGAAAACTGAGGAGGAAAGTGGAATGGAGCAGAGTGATCTTCTGATTTCAGTGTAGCTACTTTGTTGTGGGACACATACAGA
>NW_019182269.1:0-136 GCF_002260705.1 Seriola dumerili
ACTGCAGTTCAGAATCAGACATAAAGACAGGAGCAGGGTTTATTTAGAGGCCGGCAGAAGTCGAGTCATGACGGGGAAATGTTTGACGGTTTTTCAGCTTCCTGCGGTTCATGTTGTCCATCAGTGAAGATGAAGT
>NW_019182270.1:0-104 GCF_002260705.1 Seriola dumerili
CCTCTAGTGACCGTCCTCATTAACAACAGTGTTAACTCACAGTTTTTCTCTGGAGAAGGAACATTAACAACAACACAAACAGTCGCATCACTTCCTGTGAGCTG
>NW_019182271.1:0-7635 GCF_002260705.1 Seriola dumerili
CAGAGTGGGCTCGGGACTGTCCACTCTGCAGCTCCCTCAAAGATTTTAAGGCAGCTTTGCAAAAGACTTTTGACCCGGTTACAACCGACCGGGAAAGGGCGCAGGAACTGAGCAGACTAAAACAAGGCAGCGACTCTGTCTGTGACTACGCCATCCACTTCCGCACCTTGGCTGCGGAGAGTGGGTGGAACTCCACTGCCCTGTATGATGTGTTCCTGAAGGGGCTGGCAGCCTCCATTCAAGACCTTCTCGTTCTTTTGGATCTACCCCCAGATTTAGACTCCCTTATCGCGCTCGCCATCCGGATGGACAATAGGGTCCGCCAACTCAGACAGCAACGTGGCGGCCGATCTACAGAGAGACCCACGCGCACCCAAGCACCGGGCTGGCCAGCTCCCCGCCGTCCACCGCTAGAGCAGCGTCATCATTTCCCCACGGAGGGAGAGGAGGAGCCCATGCAGCTGGGAAGGGCTCGGCTGACGCCGAAAGAGCGACGGACACGACTGCAGGAGGACCGGTGCTTTTATTGCGGAGAGTTAGGTCATCTCGTCGCCGTCTGCTCAGCCAAGAGATCCACAGTGGTGAGTCAGTTCACTGCTTCAAGCTCCATTTTACATACCCTCACCACAGTCAAGGTAATGCACCACACCGCCACAGAACTTGATGCGCTTATTGACTCAGGGGCTGATGACAGTTTGATGGACTGGTGTTTAGCTGAGGAGCTGGGCCTCAAATCTGAACTCTTAGTTAAGCCAATCAATGCCAAAGCTCTCAACTGAAAAGAACTGTTCACCATCACACACATCTCTGAACCCCTCAAATTGCACATAAACGAGCATAGAAAACACATATGTTTTTATTTATTCAAGTCACCCTCTCATACACTGATTTTGGGACTGCCATGGCTGTTTCGCCACAACCCCCATGTAAACTGGAGAACGGGAGAAATTATGGGGTGGGGGCAGGACTGTGTTGGAGACTGCCTTGCCATCTCGATTCAGGGGGAAGATGTAATTGTGGCTAACCTTGCCTCTGCTAATCCCGCCACAGACTCCGAGTACCCGGACCTGAGCTCCGTGCCTTCCTGCTAGCACCGCCTTCGAGAGGTATTTAGTAAAAATAAAGCCATGTCACTCCCTCCACATCGGCCATATGACTGTGCTATTGAACTGATTCCAGGCTCCACCATACCCAAGGGCCGTCTGTACTCGGTCTCTGGGCCAGAGAGGGCGGCCATACATCGAGACCTCACTGAAGGCAGGGTTGATCCACCCTTCATCATCCCCAGCAGGTGCCGGCTTCTTCTTTGTGGGCAAGAAGGATGGTTCCCTAAGACCTTGCATAGACTACAGCCCTCTTAATGACATTACAATTAAGAACCGTTACCCACTTCCTCTCATGTCTTTGGTGTGTGACCAGCTCCAGCAGGCCAAAGTTTTCACAAAGCTAGACCTTCGCAATGTTTACCATTTGGTCAGAATAAGAGAGGGTGACGAGTGGAAAACAAGTTTTAATACACCAAACGGTCATTATGAGTACCTGGTCATGCCGTTCGGGTTAACCAATGCGCCTGCTGTGTTCCAAGCTATGATTAATGAGGTACTCAGGGATTTTCTCGACCATTTTGTTTATGTTTACATTGATGACATTCTCATTTACTCCCCTGACCTTGACACACACCAAGACCATGTAACCAGAGTACTAAAAAGACTGTTGGAAAATAATCTCTACGTCAAAGCGGAAAAGAGTGAGTTCCATGCTGACACCATCTCCTTCCTGGGCTTCATTGTAGCCCCTGGAAGAGTGCAGATGGACCCGGCTAAAATTAGCGCTGTGGACGAGTGGCCCACACCTGATAGCCGCAAGAAGGTTCAGCAGTTTCTCGGATTTGCTAACTTTTACAGGCGGTTCATCAAAGGCTTGAGCGCAATAGCTGCCCCTCTCCATGCTCTTACCTCCTCTCAGGTGTGTTTCCACTGTTCTCCAGAGGCGGAGACAGCCTTCCAGACCCTCAAGCGTCGCTTTACCTCGGCCCCCATCCTCACCATGCCAGACCCCCAGCGGCAGTTTGTGGTCGAGGTAGACACCTCCAACGAAGGGATTGGGGCAGTTCTCTCTCAACGGTCGGAGCAGGATGGTAAGATGCATCCCTGCGCTTTCTTGTCACGGCGGCTGTCCAAAGCAGAGCGGAACTATGATGTCGGCAACCGGGAACTGCTGGCGGTCAAGGTTGCCCTGGAGGAGTGGAGACACTGGCTTGAGGGGGCTAACCATCCATTCATAGTCTGGACTGATCACAAGAACCTTGAATATATCAGAAAAGCCAAGAGACTTAATTCTCGCCAGGCCAAGTGGGCTCTTTTTTTTTTAACCTGTTTTTTTTCTCCCTCTCTTACAGGCCGGGGTCCCGCAACGTCAAACCAGACGCCTTGTCTCGACTCTTTGACCCCGAGTCTGTTGCCGAGGAACCAGAAACTATCCTCCCACTAACCTGTGTGGTTGGAGCGGTGACTTGGCAGATAGAAAATGAGGTCAAGCAGGCTAATGGTGAGGCTCCGCCACCTAGTGGGTGCCCAGAGAATCGTTTATTTGTCCCGGTTGAGTTGCGCCCACAGGTGATCCACTGGGCCCACACCTCGCTGCTTTCCTGCCATCCGGGAGTTCGGAGGACAATGTTTGCCATCTCTCTGAGGTTCTGGTGGCCATCCATGGAGCCGGAGGTCCAGGAGTACGTAGAGGCATGTTCGGTCTGCGCCCGAAACAAGACGTCCTCCGGGTCACGTATGGGGCTCTTGCAGCTGCTCCCCATCCCCTCCAGACCATGGTCCGACATCTCCATGGACTTCGTCACGGGGCTCCCGGTCTCGCAAGGGAACACCACTGTCCTCACAGTGGTGGATAGATTTTCCAAGATGGCTAGGTTCATTGCTCTGCCGAAACTGCTCTCCGCCAAGGAAATGGCAGAGATCATGATGAACAATGTTTTCAGGATTCATGGATTTCCCAAGGACATTGTATCTGACTGGGGACCCCAGTTTGCTTCCCGGTTCTGGAGGGAGTTCTGTTGACTCATCGGTGCTAAGGCCAGCCTGACCTCAGGATACCACCCGGAGGCCAATGGCCAGACCGAACGCCTCAACCAGCAACTGGAAACCGGCCTCCGGTGTCTGGTCGCCCAGAATCCCTCTTCCTGGAGCAAGCACCTGGTCTGGGTCGAGTATGCCCACAATTCACTGCCCACCTCAGCCACAGGATTCTCACCATTTGAATATGTATTTGGTTACCTGCCCCCTGTTTTTGCAGACAACGAGCCTGAGGTGTCCGCCAAAGGGGACCGAGTCAAGAAAGCTGCGGATCGCAAGAGACGACCTGCCCCAGCCTACCAGCCAGGTCAGAGGGTGTGGCTGTCTGCTTAAGATCTCCACCTCAGGGTCCCCTCTAGGAAGCTGGCGCCACGATTCGTTGGTCCGTTCCCCATCACCAAGATCATCGGTCCTGCGGCAGTCCGCCTTCGCCTGCCTCGATCCCTTCGTGTTCACCCTACCTTCCACGTGAGCCAGATCAAACCTGCGAAGGAGAGTCCGATGGTCCCAGCTGCCACACCTCCGCCGCCATCTGAAGTGGTAGACGGCAGTCCAGTGTACAAGGTCAAGCAGTTGTTGGCGGTACGCAGCCGGGGCCGCGGTAGACAATACCTTGTGGACTGGGAAGGATATGGACCTGAGGAAAGACAATGGATCCCTTCCCGCTACATTGTAGACCTGAGCCTCATAGAGGACTTTCATAGGGACCACCCTGAACAGCCTGGGCCATCAGGAGTCGGCCCTAGAGGGGGGGGTACTGTCACGCGGTGAGGTCAAGTTGGGGTTTTGTCCTGTCTCCATGTCTTGTCATTTCCTGTTTTATTTTGAAAAGTAACTTTCCTCTTGTTTCAGGTCAATTGCCCTTTGTCATGTGTCACTTGTCGGAGTGTCTTCCCTGATTCCTGATTGTGTCCACCTGTTTCCCATTGCCCTCATGTGTCTTATAGTCTGCGTCTCCCTTTGTCTTGTGCCAGAGTGTTTCGTTCCGTTCGTACACCCCAGCCAGTCGTCACAGATCTTGTCTTGTCTCTGCCTTGAATGTATTCTTTACCTCCATGCAAGTGATTTTTTGTTTGTAGTTTCATAGTTTAGAGTCATCTGTTTCTGTCAAGTTTATTAGTGATTTTTGTAGCCTCCTTTGGAGTGAATTTTTGTTCTAGTTGTAGATTCTAAGGTGTAATTGTAGAGCCTCCGTTTTTGAGAGCGCTTTTATTTTGTCTTTATAGTGTAGTGTTTTGGTTTTCCTCCTCAGGGAGAGATTCTGTGTTCATAGAATTTAGCTTTTGTCTTCCTCCTTGTGGAGTGGTTTTCTGTTGGTTTATTCCTTTTGTTTCTGCAGTTTGTCCCTCCATTTGGAGTGGTTTTAGTTTATTAGATTATTTTCTTCCTGATTATTTTTGTCTTAAGACTTGATAGTATAAATTTCATAGCTGGATTATTTGGTCACTCACAGCCGAGGTTGGAGAAATATAAATAAAGTCTGCCTTATTGGACACTCTGCATCTGAGTCCTCTTTCTAGTCCAGGCCTGACATCTGCAACTCTGGGGCAGAGAGAAGTCACCAAAGCTCTCTGTGAAGACTCTATGACTCTGTCTTTAGTTCACTCCAGAAAGCTTGTAAAACTCAGGTGGGAGCCCGTCATCCCAGGGGCCTCCCCCCCTGCATCCTCTGCAGCGCCATGGAACTTCCTCTGTGTCAGAGGACCTCAGCTCTTTGTTGGTCTCCTCCGAGACCCTGGGCAGCCACCGCAGAACAAATAAAAGCCCCGTCATCTTCAGTGTACTCACTTTCAAACACAGAGTAGAAGTCCACACGCTCTCTGTCTGATCTGCACACTATCTTCAGTCAGCAGGTGTCCTGCAGCTGAGTGCAGAGCGTGGATGAACCTGCTCTGCCCATTCTTCTTCTCCAGGCTGAAAAAGAACTTGGACGGTGAGTCCATCAGAGCAGCGCTCTGAAAGCGAGACCGGATCAGCGCCCCTTGTGCTTTAGAGCCCAGCAGGTCCGCCAGTACGGCTTTTTTGGTTTTGAGGTCTTCAATACAGCCTCGATCTCCTGTGGACTCTGCAGCACTTTGCAGCTCCACTATTTCAATCTCCAGATCTCTTATAGATTTGGTGATGTCACGAGAGACATTGAGAGTTTACTGTTGACAAAACTGCCTGATCTCCACTTTCCCACAATCCCACCACTGCTTCAATGATGTAAAATCCCCTTTTCTAGTTCTGAAAACTCCCCAGAAAATAAAAACGTTTCTTTAAAATGTTCATCCAACAACAAAGCAGTGTTAAAGTGGCAATACGCAGACTTGTGTTTCACATTACAGGACACCATGCAATGATCTGAGAACCCCACAGGAAGTATTCTGCACCCTTTAAAAATACTAAAATGATGCTTAAAACAATAAAACCTGTCTAATCTGGCCATAGAGAGAAGCTTCTCTCTGGTCTGGACCCAAGTGTACTGCCTCTGTTTGCCATGTATTTCTCTCCATACATCAGTTAAACTTTGAGCCTCTACCAGCTGCTTCATGGCTCGTTTTGAAGCGGCATGAGGGTCAGTGTGATTCCTGTCCAGCTGATCGTTCTCTGTGCAGTTAAAATCTCCTCCTAAAAATAAAACCTCTTCAGGCCCACACTGACTTAAAACCACAGCTAGTTCATTTAAAAACTGAACTCTGGCAGGTCCTGTGTTGGGAGCGTATACATTAATAAAAACAAGAGTAAAACGCTCATATTTGGCTCTGACCACCATCAGTCTCCCCTTCATTACTTCCTCCACCACATGAGACTGTGGCAGAAAGTTTTTAGAGAAGAGGAGTGCCACTCCTCCACTGGTTCTACTTAGGTGACTTAAAACCACCTCCTCGTCCCATTCCCTCCTCCAGTCAGTCTCATTTACAGAGTCGCTGTGTGTTTCCTGCACCAACATCACATTAATACTCTTCACTTTCATCAGCTCAAACAGACTGGCTCTCTTCCTCACATCTCTGCCTCCATTTATATGCAGTGTGGAGACTTTAAAATCACTCATGTCCTCTGATGTGAGAAGCACCACACACACTAAGACAGACAGAAACCAGACTGTCTTACACTGTTTCTGAGTCCTCATCATTATTCAGCTCTTGTTTGAGTTTCAGTACTATTTTCTTCAGTCTGTAGACTTCCTGGTCAGTATAACCTCCTTTTCCTCTGCTGCTCATCTGTGATCTGACAGAACGTACAAACAGTTCTTTGTCTGCAAAGTATTCTTCAACTCTGACTTTTTTCATATTTTTTGTTGTTTGCAGGAACTTTTTAATTTGTTGTACGTCATATTTTTCCTCCTGCTGTGATTCAACAGACAGCTGTGAGTCAGTGTGAGGCTGGCTGCCTTCAGCACAGTCCTCCTCCTCCTCCTCAGACTCAGACTCTGGCTGCACCTCCTTCTGCCTCTCTCTGATGCTCACTGCTCCTTTCTTGGCCTGAGAGCCACTGACACTGTTTGTCTGTTTCCTTTTGAGAACAGGGATTTTAAAATCATTCTGTTCTATCACGTCTTCATCACTGTCCCTCACTGTGTCCTCTGCTGCTGTGTCTGCAGTGTTCACCACAGTCTGGTCTCCTGCTGTCATTTCACTGTCATCACTTTTCTCCCTCCCTGTCTGACTGACAGCTGCTTCATCCTGTCCCTGTCTCTCAGTGTCAGAGTCTTCTTGACTCTGCTGTGTCTCTTTTGTCCCCTCACCATCTTGTCCAGCCTGTCTCTGTGTGTCTCCTCTTGCCTCCTCCCTCTGTGTTTTATCAGCAGAGGGGACTTTATCAGGACAGGCTCGGACTAAATGACCCCCCTTCCTGCAGCCGAAACACTTCAATGTCCCGGAGTTCACAAACACAACATAATCAAAATCATCCACTCTCACATTAAAAACGAGACTGAGCTCCTCATCCTTTTTACTGAGGATCATCAGAACCTGCCGTCTGCGTGAAACCACATGTTTCAGCAGCGGAGATTTGCAGCCCGACGGCAGTTTCCTGATCTGGGAAACGATCTTCCCGTGTCTCACCAGTTTTCTCAACAAAACCTGATCACTGATAAACAGAGGAATGTTTGATATGGTGACTTTTTTAGCTGGTGTAGCGAGAGGAGACACCGACACAAACGTGTCATTCTCACAACAACTCCGGTCTCATAATCTTATTAACTTTCTCGACGCTGTCAACAAAGACACAACAGCGCGCTCATCCGAGCAGCAGATTTAATGCTGCTGTGACCCACAACTCTCCCACCGCCAGACTGCAGTCCTCCACCGACACTGAACCCAGCAGAGATTTTAAAACCATGTTTCCTGCTGAGTTTGGTGAACTCCATGTCGGCGTTCCACCAGCCGACCAGTAAGACACCGGCGACCACAAAACAAACCGACCTCCTATTTACACACCAAACTTAACACCTACACAACCTGAAACTACACACTATTTACAACATCTACAGAAAAATTAGAAAAAGATAGAAAAAACTCGAAAAATCTCACAAAACGCTCTCTGCACACCACGCATCCTCTCACTCCGC
>NW_019182272.1:0-117 GCF_002260705.1 Seriola dumerili
TTAAAGTGAAGCAAATATTTACACATTAACTCTACTTTCATGTTTTTTTTCAGAAAGATTAATGTATCCACATTGTCCGCAGAAAGAGCACATCTTTCTTTTTTGCTTTTATTCTGA
>NW_019182273.1:0-198 GCF_002260705.1 Seriola dumerili
GGTGTCCAGCTCATGAGGTAGAGCTCAGACCCAACAGTTTGTAATACACAATTCTTGTGTATTACAACTGTGTAATTCTAGCTATTTGCAGCATTTACAAGCTATTGACAACCCAATTTGAACATAATTGAGTGCATTTGTTGTTATCATTTTTGCACCGCTTGCAGCTGTTTCCATAACTACACATTTGAGGAGATG
>NW_019182274.1:0-1108 GCF_002260705.1 Seriola dumerili
TTTTTTTTTTTTGTATCCATCCGGCTTTTGGATAGAAAACAAATCTGTATTCATGCAGTTTGTCATGTTATCATGCGGGCTGCTCGTGAAATCATTATTTTGTGGCTGCATTTTATCTTGTTTATGGACTCTCATCCACAGGTGTTAATTCGCTGTGCAGACACTCACCTTAAGTGAATACATCTGTGCGGTATGTTATTAAAGGTTGAGTCAACACCGCATTCATTAAAACCCTGGAAACGAGACGGGCCAAAACTGTATTTTCTGTGATCTGCTAAATGGAATCAGTGTTGTGTCGCTGAGTGCAAAGCTCTTTTTTATTATCAATGCCAGGACAACAAATAACGATCACACGGCAGAACTGTGAAACCAGGTGGAAAGAAAGTCACTTTGTTTGGCCAAGTGAGAACAATTCCATTAACATACTCGGATGGCAGCGTCGCATCATCGTGGCAACTGAAAATTCAAATCGGCCAAATTGTCTCACGATGCTCGCTAACAGTAAGAGTGCGACCGAGCCGGCTGCAGGACACGAACCCAGGCTGCAAGGGGTTTATGGGTAAAAGCAGACAGATGTCGATATCCGACAGCCAGCAGCGTCTTGTGTGTTTGGAAAGCCGAGCAGAACAAAATGAATTCTTGCCTGATGGTCGTGTTCAGCTGTTTATTCAAGTGCATGAACACCAGAGAAGGTCAATTACAGTGAAGAGCGCTGACAAGTCTGGCGTGCTTTTTCAAACGTAAAGGTGACCTGTCATCCCACTAGTTAACTAAACTCTGTTTGCAAGCTGTGGTTCTCTTCAGCTCAGTGTGTAAAGTCCCCCTCCTCTCCAAAATAACTGTTTTCATATTTATCCACTGAATATGGAAAGTTCCTCTGTGCTGATCTTAAACCCGAGTTTTACATGTGGGCGTATGAAATGGTTTCACAGGTGTGATGTGGAAACTTGAAGCCTCCAGTGCAACTTAACACTGAGAATGGACTTTTCATATTCATATTTGATCTGAGCTTTTCCCTTCGGCAGATGGAGTATGTAATTTTAGCAACTGTGTCATTATCTTTGTCTTTTCAGTATTAGGGACGTAACGGTTCGCAAAACTCACATTT
>NW_019182275.1:0-124 GCF_002260705.1 Seriola dumerili
AAATATTTTATTCCAATTTTATGAGCAACAGTGTATATAAATATATATATATACAGTATATATATATATATATATAGACAGAAACTGTGCAGATTGAAACGAGGAGTGAAGTTCACGCACCAAG
>NW_019182276.1:0-101 GCF_002260705.1 Seriola dumerili
ATCCATCATGTTGACTGTATCAGATTGTTATTTTCCTCCATCTAGAGTTTTGAAAGCTGGCAACACATACATATCCTAATACAATAAATGATCCACATATG
>NW_019182277.1:0-117 GCF_002260705.1 Seriola dumerili
CCCTGTGACACTTGCGTCGGAGAAGTGATGGAGTTCATAACTCCGCCAACATACTTGCGTAGGTAGTAGACTTTTTATATTATTCATTGAACTTAAATTGTATGACTATCTCTAAAT
>NW_019182278.1:0-118 GCF_002260705.1 Seriola dumerili
TATGACCTTTTAGGACTTGATACATGATCTTGTTTTTTTTAACTTTTTACCGTACTTTACTATGGCGTTTTTTTCATTTTTTGCCATACTATAAAATTATGTTTTTTGGCATTTTTAT
>NW_019182279.1:0-1115 GCF_002260705.1 Seriola dumerili
GGGTCAGGCTTTCTGATCAGGGCCTGTCAAAAAAAGTCTGGATCTGACAAAATCCCGATCCTGTAACCCAGCTCAGGACATTCCTAGAGAGCATAAATGTGTATATGAAAACAGGACTAGTCAGAGCTCAACATATAACAAAAGGTATCATAAGATGTATAATAATGATACATGACCTTTTCATAACCAGTCAGAAGCAGAGTTCTGTAGCACCACAACAAACCACAAACAGAGAAATAATAAATATGCTTGCAGACCAGCAAAGGTAATGTTCAAACATACCTGTACCTGGCTGACTTGACAAGACTTCACCTTTAGTGTCTTCTTCAGAGCATAGTGGTGTTTCCACATCTCATCTGTACCTTGAACTACACACACTCCACTGACCTCCCTCCACTGTAGCAGCTAACCAGGTATTCAACGCTGCAAGTGACCTGTGTGCGCACCAGAAGCTTGTGATTCTCTACATGTGTGTGCAGGTACAGGCGTGTGTTTGTGCATGTGACATTTTATGCAAAGTTGAACTGCGTGTGTTCTTTTCAGTACATGTGCACAGTTGTGCACTCTAGGGTCTTCTTGATAGATAGCCCTGAAAGGGGACACACGCTGCAACACAATAACCTGTTCTCCTCCTTCAGAGACATTGCGTATCACATTCCCACAGTGTCACCGGTTATTGATACTCTGGCACGGCAACAAGAGGCTGTACAGGCTGAAGTGCAGGAGAAATCGTGTTGATACTTGAGCTTCAGTAGCAGAGTGCCCCATTTGCATTTATATGCCATCATGTTTTCAGCTGTATCAGGGAGGATTAATCTTTTCAAGTTACATTTATCTCAATTTAATCAGGATATTTTCTGAAATAATCTTGGCTCAGCGTAAAAAGGTCCTCAACAGGTATAGTGAGTTAGATTAGAATTACACATATACTGATATAGACATATTAACTATCAGATTAGGGCTACAACTAATGGTTCATTATTGCTTAACTGGTGTATTATTTTTTTGATTTATTGTTTCGTCTATAAAATGTCAGAAAATTGTAATAATTTTTTTCCCAGAGCCCAAAGTGATGTCTTCACATTGCTTAATGCAGTGGCTCTAAATTTTTTCCC
>NW_019182280.1:0-132 GCF_002260705.1 Seriola dumerili
GAGTGGTGGATCGGTGTGTAGCAATTGCAGACCAAAAATTAATGTTATTTACTATGATTTTCTCCACCTTTAACCAAACCTTAATTTAAATTTTCACTGAACATGAAAACATGTTATTGAATGTAATCTGTA
>NW_019182281.1:0-101 GCF_002260705.1 Seriola dumerili
AGAAAGGCATAAAAAGTCATAAAAACATCATACTTTAATAAGAAATAAAAAATCATAAAAGATCATAGTATCGTAAGGCATAAAAACATCATAGTATAGTA
>NW_019182282.1:0-117 GCF_002260705.1 Seriola dumerili
ATTGCAAGGAAGTTAGGGATTTCATCATCTACAATCCATAATATCATCAAAAGATTCAGAGAATCTGGACAAATCTCTGCATGTAAGCAGCAAGGCCGAAAACCAACATTGAATGCC
>NW_019182283.1:0-103 GCF_002260705.1 Seriola dumerili
ACATCGTGGCATTCGTGTAATTTACCAAACCAGTTTCAAGGTCCAAATACCAGAAAATGAAATAATTTGGTGTTTTAAAATCAGTGTCAGTTAAAGTGAAGTG
>NW_019182284.1:0-145 GCF_002260705.1 Seriola dumerili
ATATATTTCTTCTTCTGATCTCCTCTAAGCAACAACTGAGCTAATGTTGTTAGGATTGATGGACTAAATCTTCTAGTAACTCAATATAAGAATTTTCCATTACAACTAAAAGTTTTGGATTGAACATTTAATTGGATTCACATTA
>NW_019182285.1:0-101 GCF_002260705.1 Seriola dumerili
AGTATAGTAAGGCATGAAAATGTCATAGTATAGTAAGGATAAAAAAGTCATAAAAATGACACAGTATAGTAAGGCTTAAAAATTTCATAGTACAGTGGGGA
>NW_019182286.1:0-121 GCF_002260705.1 Seriola dumerili
AATCTATAGGCAATATTGTATTGTATGTAATTCAATGGGGCCGACTGTGTCTGGGCTATAATTGGATAAAGATTTCTGTAGATAGAAGGTGGTTTCCAAACACCTTCAACACCTTCCATTA
>NW_019182287.1:0-103 GCF_002260705.1 Seriola dumerili
ACTCACCCACATGAAATACATCCTCCCCTCCCTCCCTCCCTCCGCCAGCCGACACAGGACAATGTTTTGTTCAAACCACCACACAAAGTGAGGAGGCGTCTCT
>NW_019182288.1:0-117 GCF_002260705.1 Seriola dumerili
CCTCTTATACTTTGAGAAAGTAAAACTGTTAACACAGACCTGTTCAAATTTTATGAGTTGTGGATTATGCATTAATAGAAGCTGTGTTGAAGTGCATGAAATGTAAATGTCTTTGCA
>NW_019182289.1:0-117 GCF_002260705.1 Seriola dumerili
TTCCCAGTAGGTACGGTTTCCTGGAAGCTGGCAAAGACCCATGCGCAGGTACATGCCAATTAGGATTTCCAGCTCCTTGACTGTGGTGTTCACATTCTTGAGCGTGTAAGAGGTTTG
>NW_019182290.1:0-112 GCF_002260705.1 Seriola dumerili
TTTCTCTGTTCACCTGGGAGATATATTGAGTAAAAAACATCATCATTAATAAAAATAACAAACGACAAATTTCTTAAAGTGTAGGAGGAACATTATTTTACCTCTTTTCTTT
>NW_019182291.1:0-122 GCF_002260705.1 Seriola dumerili
TAATTAAAGCAGCTATAATCAATATACTTATATTAACAACGGATGACATAACTATTTGCGTGTGAAAGGGGTCACTCGTAATGATGAACCTGCGGAGAACTATCAGTCTACGGAGCATGATA
>NW_019182292.1:0-952 GCF_002260705.1 Seriola dumerili
TGGTGAAAAGGGGCAAACAGAACACAAAGGGGGTGGGGGTAGCTTGCTAGCATTAGTTTTTTTTTGTCTTGGTGAAAAACAAGGACAAACAAGGTGACATAGGCGGGCTAGCTTGCTTTAATTTTCATGTATGAATTTAATGATTTCACAAGAGTGTTAGATAACAAGTGGGGGGGGGGCTAGATGGCATTAGCAGCTGTGACAACCACTGTGATTGTTGGTGGAAAGACTGTGGAGGAAAGAGGTGAAGAGAAGACAGGAGGACAACTTTTCTATCTTCATTTATAACTTTTAATTGACATTATTTATTATTATTATATTTTATTTGTTGCATTTGGAGTGGTGTTTGTGTCACCTGATGATATCAGTCCAGTTTTCCCTGTCTTTTAGCTCTGTGTTTGGTCTCCACCAGCTCCTGAGGGAAATCTGTCTGTACGGTACAGTGGATGGATGGGCATCGGTTGAGAACACTAATGTCGTCACATGACTCACTATCACAGGGTGGAGCCCTGGAGAGAGATCATCAGTTTCACCTGTACCTCAAGTTCTATTAGTAAGTTATATGATAAGTTTATGGTGCAACAGTGACTCACTATCACCTCTTGAGGAACAAAGTGGTGTTACAAGATGAGACGTACTGTTCGGGACATCCAGCACCAGTTACACAGTTGACCTTTTAAGGCAATCTGCAGTCACTTATTTCTGCCCCATTAACCCCATTACCATTCTGTTCAAAGGAATGCATTTTTATTAAGCGTTGCTGTATATTGGGTAAACTTTAAATAAAGGGCTGATTTGTTTTAGCATTTGTAAGTCTCCTTGATTTTTAATTTGAA
This sequence comes from Seriola dumerili, assembly GCF_002260705.1. Lineage (NCBI taxonomy): Eukaryota > Metazoa > Chordata > Actinopteri > Carangiformes > Carangidae > Seriola > Seriola dumerili. The sequence continues at coordinate 837 of NW_019182292.1, forward strand.
TTCATATATATGTATTAGGTGAACCTGGATGAAACTAATGCAGTGTAATTGAACAGGCCTTTCAGAGAAGTACTCCTAATAGTTTGTCAAATCTAATTCCTATAAATGGGATGGAC
>NW_019182293.1:0-139 GCF_002260705.1 Seriola dumerili
ACACACACACACACACACACACACACACACAGTATAACACACTGTGTGTTTTGTCTCTTTAAATGTTGCTGTAGTTTAAACTGACTGAATGTTTTTTACCGAGTCAGCTGTGTGTGTGTGTGTGTGTGTGTGTGTGTGT
>NW_019182294.1:0-111 GCF_002260705.1 Seriola dumerili
TGTGATGTCATCTGTGATGTCATCTTCTCTGACTTCTTCTTCACCAGCTGCAAAGAGCCAAAATGAATGAATGATGAAAAGCATGTAAATATTAATGTGCTCATCACGTGT
>NW_019182295.1:0-177 GCF_002260705.1 Seriola dumerili
AGCCGTGTGGAGGTGCGTATGGGCGAGCACAACATCAAGGTCAATGAGGGAACCGAGCAGTTCATCAGCTCCTCCCGTGTCATCCGCCACCCCAACTACAGCTCCTACAACATCAACAATGACATCATGCTGATCAAACTGAGCAAGCCCGCCACCCTCAACCAGTATGTGCAGCCT
>NW_019182296.1:0-516 GCF_002260705.1 Seriola dumerili
TACTATGACCTTTTATTACTTACTATAGTCTGACTTTTTATGCCTTACTATACCATGATTTTTTTCATGACTTACCATACTATGTCTTTTTATGCTGAGCTTGACACCATATGTTGGACCTTCTGTTGTTTATTGGGTAAAGAATTAACTTAATAACTATAACCAAATTACCATATCAAAAGTAAGTTAAAGTTGAAAAATTGGAGGTCTACTGAATAGAGGTTGGCAATACTCACACCTGTGTAATATTAAACACACCAGTAGTTATACTCAGACATTTATTTACATGGAACAGAGTTAAAACCAGTCTAATCTAAAGCATATACCGGTGTGGGGACACAGACAAAGGTAAGTTGGCCAATTCAAAATGGTCGCTCTGACCACATGTCCGAACAAAGAAGACTATACAGGATGGTGGTAAACAAAGAAACTAAATATTACAACAAGAAATTAAGAAACATGTACATTAATGTTACACAGTCAAAACCAAGAAAAAGAGGTCCTTTCCAGTGTTGA
>NW_019182297.1:0-104 GCF_002260705.1 Seriola dumerili
GCTGCTGGAGATGAAAGCTAGCTTAGCTACATTTTCATCACCTAGCCCATTAAGTGAGCTTGACCTCTGCCTGCATTACTTTCTGATTGGATGTTTCCAATATG
>NW_019182298.1:0-650 GCF_002260705.1 Seriola dumerili
CTGTGATTCTACATTACTTTTCACTTTTTGCACATTTGCATTCGTACATTTTTCTATTCACTTAGTGTGAATTTATTATTATCACTATTTTAATATTAGTTTTTACAGTTTTACTTTACTTAATTTACTTGCAGGGATCAATAAAGTTTGCTCTTCTTCCTCTGAGAGAGAAGACACAAAGTTAATGACATGCAGTAATGTGATGGCAAACAACAGTGATGCAACTATTTGCACACATCTTTGTACATCAGCCATATATTGAAACGAAAATAGTTTCAAATGTGATGTCGACGCAAATTCAAACTGATTCATTCTTTAATCAGTGAATAAAACTGTTATTTAACATGGTGCTGAAGTAATGGAGAAATAAAACACAAATAACTGGTAATTCTTTTGTCACACAAACCCGTTGATGTTCAGAGGTAAGACTGCCAGAGACCTGTCGTGAGAAGAGGAGGAAGGTGGAGAAGATGGAGATAATAAGGAGGAGAAAAAAGAAAAGATGGAGAGACAGAATGCAAATGAAGAGAAGAAGCATGGATGAAAGGGAAGAGGAAGATGATGATTAGAAAGGTATAAAGAAAATGAAGAAAAAGACAGTTCATTTAGTGACTTCTTTCTCATTTCTCAAGTCTATACAATGTTTGTTT
>NW_019182299.1:0-179 GCF_002260705.1 Seriola dumerili
TAAAGTTGGACATTTTAACATGGGAGACTATGGGGACTGTCTCGCTTTTGGAGCCAGACTCTAGTGGCCATTAGAAGAAGTGCAGTTTTTCTTACTTCCGCGTTAGCTTAATTTTTCAGCCACTGATGTTGCTGCTTGTATTGAACTAATGTGTTTGGTGATTTTGTCAGAGACGTCTC
>NW_019182300.1:0-144 GCF_002260705.1 Seriola dumerili
TTGGAAAGATTAAGTGAAAAGCCACACCCACTACCATTAACTTCATCCATAATTTTATTTTATTTTATCTTATTTTAAAACTGTATTTATCAAGGGCAGGTTTGCTAAGAATGAACATCCTGCTCTTTTCTCACATTGTTCCCT
>NW_019182301.1:0-101 GCF_002260705.1 Seriola dumerili
GTTTCCAGATTGTTTCCAGGTTTTTTCCAAGTTGTTTCCAGGATGTTTCCAGGTTGTTTCCTGGTTGTTTTCAAGTTGTTTCCAGATTGTTTCCAGGTTGT
>NW_019182302.1:0-122 GCF_002260705.1 Seriola dumerili
AAAATGACTAAAACAATTAATTTATTATCAAAATAGTCATTTTTTTTCTGTCTAATGACTAATAAACCAGTTAAGTTCTTATATTAAAATAATATTTATTAAACTTGTGGAACACAAAGATT
>NW_019182303.1:0-155 GCF_002260705.1 Seriola dumerili
CTTGGGGAGGCTTTGGGGCAAGTGCCCGGTGGCAGCGCTATATTCCGAGGTCCATATCAGCGACCAGCGGGCCGACTTCTGATTTTATTAGCTTCATTACAAACTCCGATAAATTAGACCCCTGTGATTCCTCCGGTACTCCATATATACGGAGA
>NW_019182304.1:0-138 GCF_002260705.1 Seriola dumerili
TATGAATAAATCAGAACTGATGTTTATAAATATGATTGGGCCGCAACAAGCAGATCTTTCCTTTGCAATCCAAAGTAAACATGTCAAAATCTTAGGGATATATATAGGAATAGATGCAATAGCAGCGAGAGATCTCAC
>NW_019182305.1:0-106 GCF_002260705.1 Seriola dumerili
GAGGAGCAGGAGAAGTAAAGCAGAGACAGGAGAGGAGAGGAGATGTGTGCTTCATGGTTTATTACCGTCGTGACGGGTGGAGGCGGGAGAGGAGAAACCAAACCCA
>NW_019182306.1:0-103 GCF_002260705.1 Seriola dumerili
AATATTGTTCATGATGGTGTAATATTGTGGTACTGTTGATTGTTTTCAGTTTAGTAAATTTAGCGTGTCTCACTTTAGAACCAAACCCAAATATGCTCTGTTT
>NW_019182307.1:0-152 GCF_002260705.1 Seriola dumerili
TGTGCAAGTGTGTATGTGTGCGCAGCCTAGGAAGTAATTTTTACAATAGCATGTTTCTGGTGCACATTTCTGGGGTGACACCCATCTTCTCCTATGTTTCAACTTGGAGAAAGGAGTAATTTTCCACAGAACTTTTGAATAGTTTAATTCTA
>NW_019182308.1:0-109 GCF_002260705.1 Seriola dumerili
AAACTGAATCAGTGGATGTTAATGATCGTCCATGATCCCATGTGTTTGCTGGGCTGCTGTTCACTTGACCGCAGCTTCATGACGCCATCTAGTGGACGGATGGTAGAAG
>NW_019182309.1:0-570 GCF_002260705.1 Seriola dumerili
CGGCATTTTTTGGCAAAGGGGTTATTTTATAAATACACCGTGTGTGTGTGTGCACGATGTATAACTTGCATTAGTCTACATTAGTTACAGCGACTGATTGTTGTATTACAACTAGGATCAAACATATCTAACAAGTTAAAACTACATTATGAAACTTGTGTCTAATATTAGGTTGAAATATGCTCCAAACATATGTTAATGTGCAGAGTGTGTGTCTGTGACTCACACTCATTGAACAGTCTGACATTAGAGCAGGGATATTGTCAGTCAGCGAAGCCAAAGTCGGCCGACACATGAAGGCGCCTCTGGTCTTCTGCTGCTCTCGCACTGAGGTTTCAGGCTAGTATTACAGCTGGTGGAGGAAGTTGCTGTGGCTGACTCGCTTTGATTCCTCCATCAGCTTAGAGTGTATACAACAAGAATGTAGGTGAAGGGGCTGGGTGGAGCATAACAGAGCAGGGAGAGGGTGAGGTGGTTTGTTTTTTAGTCTCATGCTAGCGCTAGCTTGATTCTTAGAATTTGCATATTGTTTGATGTACAGGTTGAAGTTGAACCTGCAGGACAACAGAT
>NW_019182310.1:0-134 GCF_002260705.1 Seriola dumerili
GCCAGGTTCATCACTTCGGGTTGGACTCAAACACAGGCCTCTGCTGCAGTTAGGACTATGCCTTCATGGTACGTACTCTACCAGGTGAAACCCACCCCACCCCCCTCCCCTTTTGAAAACACTTCTGTTGTTTT
>NW_019182311.1:0-101 GCF_002260705.1 Seriola dumerili
CTGCATTGCACCAGAAAGATTTTTAGTCTGCCTTTCTCTCTCTCTCTCTATCTCTCTCTCTTTCTCACCTGTCTTTCTCTCTCTCCGGGCTGTCTCCCTCT
>NW_019182312.1:0-277 GCF_002260705.1 Seriola dumerili
CTCCTCACTGGTTACCATTTAGATATAGAGGTGATTTTGGTCCAATGGACTAAGTCTTTTTTACTTTTGTCCAAGGGTTAAAATACAGGTCTGTTATTTCTCTGTGAACTGGGACCTTTGTATTCCTGGAATGGTCCATGGTCCAGTATCACCAGTGATTACAATTTAACATAAAACATATTTGTCCTCTTGTTCATTATTTCCTCTCCAGACTGAGTGGCTGTAATATCTCAGAGACAAGCTGTGAAGCTCTGTCCTCAGTTCTCAGCTCCCAGTC
>NW_019182313.1:0-106 GCF_002260705.1 Seriola dumerili
CGCGTGCACAATTCAGTCAATCGCATTTGCAAAAAAAAAAAAATAAAATAAATAAATAAATAAAAAAAATAATTTGAATAAAAGTAGTTTTGGATAAAGTTCATTT
>NW_019182314.1:0-527 GCF_002260705.1 Seriola dumerili
AAAGAATAATACCGCATAGTATATTATGGCATAAAAATGTCAAAAAAAAATTTATAGTATATTAAGACATAAAAGGTCATAAAAAAGTCATAGTATAGTAAGGTATCAAATGAAACAGTATTTTAAGGCATAAAAATGCCCCAAAACGTCATATTATAATATGGCATAAAAATGCCAAAAAAACGTCATAGTATAGAAAGGCATAGAAAGTAAAAAAACGTCATAGTATAGTAAGGCATAAAAAGTTTAAAAAAAATAACATAGTATATTAAGGCAAAAAAGATCATANCATAAAAGATCATAAACACGTCATAGTATGATAATGAATACTACGGCATAGTATATTAAGGCATAAAAATGCCAAAAAACCTCATAGTATAGTATGGCATAAAAATGTCAAAAAATGTCATAGTATAGTATGGCATAAAATGTCAAAAATACATCATAGTATATTAAGGCAGAAAAGATCATAAAAATGTCACAGTATAGTAAGGAATAATACGACATAGTATAGAAAGGCATAAAAG
>NW_019182315.1:0-115 GCF_002260705.1 Seriola dumerili
AAATGGTTCATTTGTACTTTTGAGTTGTTTTATACTTTTATAAAAATTTGTTTTGAATTTTGTTCCCTTGTCCTGTTTGAATTTAATGGGGACGATCATATTGTTGGGGCTGAGA
>NW_019182316.1:0-115 GCF_002260705.1 Seriola dumerili
TATCTCACTGTCACTCTCTTTCTCCCCCTTACCCTTCTCACCCTCTCTCTCCAACTTCTCCTTCTGTCCCCTCTCGCTCTCTCCCTCCTCTCTCCCACCTACCCCTTTTTCTTTC
>NW_019182317.1:0-127 GCF_002260705.1 Seriola dumerili
TAAGGCATTTTATAACTTTTTGAAGAGATTACAGTAGAGGTGACAGGAAATTAGAGTAGAAATGGGGAATGACGTAATAAAGGAATCGAACCAGGTATGTTGTAGTTCATGGGTGCTGCTTTAACTT
>NW_019182318.1:0-166 GCF_002260705.1 Seriola dumerili
CGACAGCAGGGCTCTCTTCTCTTTCCCACTCAACAGCTGCGGATCAATAGTCAAGGTAGTGCTGATGCCCGTTTAACCAACTAATGCTCGTCTCTGGCAACATGATGAATCCTGCCTGTAAAGTTAAATGTTTGAAAAGACAGTAATTATTTGCACCTTTTTTTTT
>NW_019182319.1:0-102 GCF_002260705.1 Seriola dumerili
ACTGTGTGTCTCCTGAACCATCATGATATCAATATGTTTCAACAATTTAAAGAGAGCAGCCCTTTTACCGTCATCTCTAGCTCCATTAATATTTAAAGTGCC
>NW_019182320.1:0-142 GCF_002260705.1 Seriola dumerili
TATAACATAGTTTTCTGAACTGAGCTGAGGGTGATACATAAAAAATAAGGTGAGAGACAAAATCTAACAATAAAACATGTTTCATTTCAGTTGTTTCATTTAGAAAACATGATCTTTTTAACTTTTAAAGAGAGAGAGGCCA
>NW_019182321.1:0-170 GCF_002260705.1 Seriola dumerili
TTACATCATGCGTGTTAGCGGCGCAGCGTTTCATGCTAATAACATCTATGAAATCAAGAATCAATATATTGGCATATATTGAATATATATAGTATCTTTATTTATAGTATATATATATTTTTTTTTTTACTTGTAATTGCCTAAAGGTCAGGACACACCATACAACGTTT
>NW_019182322.1:0-129 GCF_002260705.1 Seriola dumerili
ATAATCTGGATTGAGGTGTTCTGGAAAGTTTTTTAATCTTAATATAATTTCCGATGGAGCTTTTCAGCTTGAGGAGGAGATTGAAGTAGAGTTTCTAGCTCTGCTGGGGAAGCTCTAGCGTGGGCAGGA
>NW_019182323.1:0-657 GCF_002260705.1 Seriola dumerili
CATACTATACTATGTCGTTTTTTCACATTTTTTGCCATTTTTTGCTATGTTGTTTTTTTTANTGCCATCCTATACTATGTCGTTTTTTTTGCTTTTAAGGCCTTATTATACCATGACGTCTTCATACCCTGCGATAATATGATGTTTTCTGATGGTTTTATGCTTTATTATACTTAGTCATTTTTTAAAATTTATTGCCATACTATACTATGTCGTTTTTTTCACGCTTACTGCCATCCTATACTATGTCGTTTTTTTTGCTTTTAAGGCCTTATTATACCATGACATCTTCATACTTTGCGATAATATGACATTTTTTGATGGTTTTATGTTTTATTATATTTTGTCATTTTTTCAGTTTTTTTGCCATACTATGTCGTTTTTTTCACGTTTTTTGTCATACTATCCTATGCCGTTGTTTTCACTTTTAGGGGCCTTACTATGCTATGAGGTCTTCATATTTTACTATACTATGAGATTTTTCTATGTTTTCATGCCTTTCTATACTATGACCTTTTTTGCCTACATACCTTTTTCCGTAGAATCTTCCTAGACTTTTATGTGTTAAATGCTGACTATGATGTGTTTTTAAGAACTTACAAGTTAGTACAGTGGTTCAAGCTGTGGACTCCCAATGAGAAGGTGCAGAGTTCAAAC
>NW_019182324.1:0-250 GCF_002260705.1 Seriola dumerili
ACAGAATTAATACGAAAATAAATAAATACTAAAGCAAATTAAAACAGACTTTTAAAAAAAATGTTTACTGTGGAAACGTGGAAAACCTCTTAATTTTCAATAATGTAAATCTAAATAACACTAAAAAAAACATTGTAATTTTCTAAATGTAAATATAAACAACGTAGAAAAACTTGTAATTTTCTAAACATAAAGAACATGAAAAACCTTTTAATTTTCAAAATATAAATATAAAAAACATGAAGAACCC
>NW_019182325.1:0-139 GCF_002260705.1 Seriola dumerili
AATGTAGTCTTTATAATCATTTTAAATCTATACATTTCTCAAGGCAGTTTTGCATGTACTGTACATGAACTGACTAACTCGTGTAGATATGTGACAGGAAGGGTTGAATCCATTCACTGACTCTAGATACCTGAGAAGT
>NW_019182326.1:0-127 GCF_002260705.1 Seriola dumerili
AGATATAAAAAATCATAGTTCGACATAAAAAGTCATAGTGTAGTAAGAAAAAAAGTCAGTATAGTAAAGCATGAAAAAGTCAGTATATTAAGACAAAAAAAGTCATAGTTCGGCATAAAAAGTCATA
>NW_019182327.1:0-237 GCF_002260705.1 Seriola dumerili
CGGCATGCTTAAAGAAAAATAGCACAGCAGGTCCCAAATTGTGCTAGTTCGAGTTCAAGGATTTCATGTTTTTTATTACTTTTCAAGGGGCTGCTTTGAATCCTCCCCGCGTACTTTTTGGTTTGAATAGTAGAAGGCACAAACGTTTTTTTGCTGTGTTGTTTTTCAGTTTTTCTCAAGGAAAATTTACAAATTTCTTGTTTTCAATGCAAAAAAAAAAAAAAAAAAAAAAAAAAA
>NW_019182328.1:0-105 GCF_002260705.1 Seriola dumerili
CATCCCAGAAGGAGGTACTGTGTATAAATAACATCGTTTAATTTCAGTCACATCATATTTTACAAAAAAAAAAACAAAATGCTGTTAGATCATTTTAATAATTTG
>NW_019182329.1:0-755 GCF_002260705.1 Seriola dumerili
AAAAAAAAAAACAAATTAAAATACTATTTAATGCTGAAGATTACAGGAAATGGGTTTTAGAAATGACAACAAAATGTAATGACGTTTTATTTGTGTTTCTTACAGTATGACAAATCAGTTGACCTCATGCTGTTAAGTTTAATTTGTCCCTTTATCCATAGCTCAGTTTGTACTTAAAAGTGATTCAGTGAGTCTTAGTACAGATATACTATTTTTAAGCTTATATTTTTAGCAAATGGACGGAAAAAGACGTGACAGAATGCAAAGAGTGAGTCGAGTTTGTCGCTTTTGAAGAGAGTTTCTGCAAGCCACTGTTTCAGCTACAACTGTCCCAAGTTGTTCCAGCTACCTGACAGGTGATGTATCATTTAAGTCGCTGTCAAGTGACCTCCTGACAGCATTCATATTTTTAAGACTGTTTGAAAACCTTTCATCTCATAAGTTGCTGTGTGATAATTTTCTGCTCCAAACCCCAGTCAGAATGGCGTTCAGGTGTGCAGCTAGAGACATATTGAAATTTAACATTTCAGTAAAACCTGTTCGAAGATATTTTCTGTGACCTGACGCCGATGGCTGGAGAGCCACTCAAAGACATCTATAAAAGCTAAAGTGTTTTGTGAAGGTGCGCAACAGCAGACTTAGAATCACAATTGGTGTCAGGATAATATAATATAATGTCAGGGTGGCTCCACCTGCTGAAGTTCAGCAGGAGCTGATGATGCAGCAGGACAATGACCCTAAACATCAAAGTAAAT
>NW_019182330.1:0-102 GCF_002260705.1 Seriola dumerili
TAGCTTGTGATCAATTATATTGTGTATTATCAGTTCATTATCAGTCCTTTTTCCTCAAGCCAGTGCCAAGTACTTCTGCCTCCTGTCCTGGGAAGGAGAGTC
>NW_019182331.1:0-180 GCF_002260705.1 Seriola dumerili
GCAGCAAGTTGCGCCAGCGTTCACTCTTGTTGCCATGGTGAAGCCTCCTCATTCATTTCAATGACATGCATATAATATATATATATATATATATATATATATATATTATATGCATGTCATTGAAATGAATGAGGAGGCTTCACCATGGCAACAAGAGTGAACGCTGGCGCAACTTGCTGC
>NW_019182332.1:0-4556 GCF_002260705.1 Seriola dumerili
TTAGTCAAATCACACTGGAACACACCTGGACATGGGCCCTGGAACCTGTATGACGGAGAAATGAAGCTTATCGTAGATTCAATCAGGAAGACAATCTTTACGCCTCATTTTCATTCACAACCTTTTCTCTTTCTCATATTTCGCCACGATCTCAATCAGCCAATCATGTCGTTGTCAAACTTTAAATCTGCTCTCTCCTGCTGTCAGCTGTCCTTTCAGGCAGACTGCTGCGACCCTCCTCCTCCCCTTTCACCTTCCAGCGTCATGTCCAGCGCCTAGCTTGAAGCCATTTCTCTACTCTAATATTCTGAGTCTCTCCTGGTTGAATTGTTTTATCACCTACATGCAGTGGACTGTGATGCTCCACACTAACAATTTAGCATGACCCTGCTGTGTGGCAGACATTTGCAACCTCAAGAAGACGATAAAAATGATCCTTTAATGATAAAAACATAAAACAACAAGTTTTGTCAATTTCCAAAACAGACATGTTCTGATTACCTGTACGAGATGTTTCCACCTTCATTTAACACTTCAGGTGTAAAGCGTGACGGGCCCTGGATTTCAGAAAGGCACAAAATTAAATGATGCTTCTCTCAAGACACAAATAAATAATCAATGTCAAGTAGCTTAAATGTGAATGGATTTTTTCAATTAATTATTTACAATAAATGTGAATTTAAAAAAACAAAAAACAAATACAAATACAAGTACAGGGGCGTCAAGTGGCGCAGTGGGTTGAGCAGACACCCCATATGTAGAGGCTGCAGTCGGTCCCGGTTTGAATCCCACATCGGACGGCCCCTAACTGCATGTTATTCCCCCTCTCTGCCTCCCCATCTCCTGTCTCTCTCCACTGTGCTATCAGTAAAGGCATAAAAAGCCCCCAAAAACTAACAAACAGTAGTGCAGTACAATGTGCAACAGGATTTAAGTTAACCTTTTAATATTTTAAAGGAGCAATGTGTAAGATCTGTTCAGAATTCTAGTTTAAAATGTTCATAAATAAACTACCACCACCAATAGTATGTGAAGGAGCCACAGTGATGATGTCATGACCAAGACCACCATCTATTGTATTTCAGAGATATCTACTGAAATGAGCATGCTAACCAACTAGCCGCATCCCGGGCCGTGCTGTAATACCACCTAGACACACTAGATGCTGAGTGAGTCAGTGGAGCGTCTAGTCTGCCCTCAGTCCCACGGAGAGGAAGAGCTTCTTCCTGAGCTTGAAGTTGTGTCCTGTCAATTTAAACATGGACCCAGAACTGTTTCACTCTCACCTTCATAACCTCGCTCTTGTCCTCAGATGATTCAAGCTTCGTCTTTGCTGCTTTTGGATACTGTGTTTTTCCTGGTGTCCCCAACACTGTCATGAAAATTGACAGGAAATAAAAGTTGGTGTTAAAAAAAAAAAAAAATCTATTTTGAAATAAGAAGATATTGAGGCCACTTTAATAGTACTGGCTAAGATCAAATTTAAATTAATTCCTTTAAAACTTCAACAAAAGAAGGTTAAAATGTATTAAAAGTCACAAAGAATTGGTTCACTTACATATTACATATTTATCATTGCGTTTACTTATTTAATAGTATCATATTTATTTATTTAATATCAGCCATTTTTGACTTTCAGTTTACTAACACGCAGCCAATTCAATACTGAACCAAGAACCAAAAACCATCTCAGTGTAGTTTTACATCTCCTCTCTCAGGCTTCTCTCTGGAGCTCTAGTAACAACAGGTCGGTGAGCCAATCAGAAGAGAGGAGGCTCTGAGCCTCTCTTCTGATTGGCTGACTGTTTTCTGAGTGATCCAAGCTCCTCCAGTGTAAAGGTCTGTGTCCATGTGTAGTGTGATTATAGATCAGCTCTAGCTTCTATATTAATACTGTGAAAGTATCAAAGCCTCAGTCCACAGAGAAATGCACACAGCCTGTATTCAGAAACTGAGCCTTAAAACCAGCCGTCAGGACTTCTGGAACTTTGTGATGTCACAACAAAGCACCGCTCTAAGCCACGCCCCCAAGCCTCTTGGTCTTAAAAGCACCCTTTAAACTTTAGTATCTTAAAGCAGAACATATGCTGCACCACCCCCGGTTGTTACTGGGCTATGAAGTTAGCTGTTTCTCTTTGTTTCTAGTGTTTATGCTAAGCTACGCTAACACACCCTGGACCTCTCTCTGTGCTAGATACACAGGGATGAAACTTATGTTCTTCTCATTGTACCTTCAGTCTTGAGACATAAATAGTGATAAAGCTGCTGCAACTCAAGAATATACTGCAGAGAGTTTCCATAACATTCTGCACAGAATACTCCAGCCAATCAGGAGAGAGGAGGGTCTGAGCCTCTCTTCTGATTGGCTGACTGTTTTCTGAGTGATCCAATAAAAATAAAGCAGATTTCAGGGAAAAACACTCAGAGAAACCAAATCCTGCAAGGTTTGGATGGTGGGTCCAGGTGGGCGGGGCTTGGTGACTGCTTTGTTGTGACATCACAAAGTTCCAGAAGTCCTGACGGCTGGTTTTAAGGCTCAGTTTCTGAATACAGGCTGTGTGCATTTCTCTGTGGACTGAGGCTTTGATACTTTCACAGTATTAATATAGAAGCTAGAGCTGATCTATAATCACACTACACATGGACACAGACCTTTACACTGGAGGAGCTTTAAAGGTTCAGTTTACCCAAATCCAAATGTATGTGTTTTCTCACTTACCCAGAGCACTGAAAAGGTGACTTGGTATTTTTGCATGTGAATCATAATGTCCTGAAAGCTCCTGGGATTCAGAAAGGCATAAAATTAGTTTTTTCTAAACATAACTTAACAGTTATTTGCTATTAACTAACTAAGAACATTAAATATCCTTATATATATTTTGTCATCAGGTAAGAAAGACTCAACTCTTTTTGGTCTCTCTGCCAAATATGATGGTGAGCCATGGATGTGTTGCAGAAATCCTTCTGACATGAAAAGTGACAGGAAACAAAAGTTAGTCATGAAAATGCCATTATGAAATAAAGAGACATTAAAAAAGGCATCTCTAAATAATAAAGGTGATGTAATGATCTGGTTTAATGTGAACAGAAAGATATCTCCTAGAACCAAACAGCCAATAAGAAATAACCATATATATATATAGATATATTCCTACTATATAGTAAGTCTATAAGCTAGCAGTATGATATATATACACCAGGTGCGGGTTCCATCACACAAACATATACTAGCACCTGTATATAATGATTTATTAATTGTTAATTAGTATGATAAATATAATTGAGGATTTTTGGCTAAAATGTTCATATTGACGGCCGCGAGAGGCGCCGCCGGGACTGATGTTGGCTTTTCGCGGAGTCGTCAGTGATTGGGCGTGCATTAGTTTTGAGTCAGCAATGATAGGTCTCGTAAACAAGGAAGGTGGCTGAGCCCATAGTCACGTGACAGCTGTTGCTGTGGCGTTAGCAGTGTAGAGTGCTGGCTGACTGAACGTCCAACGGCAGCAGCCAGCGGGGCGAGTTCTCTCCCTGTGCAGTATTATAGACAGATACACGTTAATAGAAACTGTTCTCCGAACAATCGCCGCACAACCACAGGTATTAAAGGAATGTTGTGGGGTGATGGTTGGAGGCTTTGTTGGTTTACTCGCTGGCACGTTTGAATCGGTCTTTTGGAAATGTTGCCTGTGGTTTTTTAATGTTTAAATTACCTGGCATCGGTGGTTGTAACTGAATGTCATGCTGCGGTGATGCAGGCAAGTATTCGGGGTCCTGGTCGCCAACTCTGTGGGTTTGGAATTAAGGTGAGAGTTTAATACTGAAGGTGGGGAGAGCCATCCTGCGCTAACTGGATGTAAATCGTCGTATTCTCAAATGTTTTGCTCGCTCCTCTAAAGGGCGTGAGTGGTAAACTCTAGGTGCTGGCCAGAATAGAAGTCTCGCTACTACAAGCGTTTGGAACCTTCACTGACCTTAGAGTAATGCAGTTTACCAAATGTGAACGTTTTCACAAAAAAGGTCCAGTCAGAGCGTTGCATTAATTAGGTGATGCAGCTTCGTTACGACCACTGATGTCGCGAGTCAGGTGCAGATTAGTAGTGCCTGGGATTTCAGGAGCTGGTAACGCAGAGATAGCGGCGTATCGTCCCTAGCAATCTACTGAAGAAACCACAAGGCTTATCACCTTCCAGAAGAGAGGATGTATTGCCCCTGAATCACTGAGCGCAGATATTCTGGTTTTGAAAAATTTCCCACTCAGGATCGGTACGCGGACGGGAAAGAGAATTGCTGCCGTACCGCCTCAGAGTCTTGTTCAGAAGCTCTATCAGGCCTAAGGACTCGTGTCTCGCCAGTCAACAGACAGACGGCGTTGATATCTCGTGAGGTGCCCTGCAGGCCTGTTGAGGACGCACAGGTCCAGTTCGTGTGTGTGTAATCGAGACAACGAAAAGTGGGACTTTCAGAGTGAATGCTGAGAGACAGTCTGGCAGCTGTATCCTCTGACAAAACTGATGCTAATGCACGGCTAAGTGTTTGCCTGAATGAAGAACCAACAG
>NW_019182332.1:4581-7784 GCF_002260705.1 Seriola dumerili
ATATATATATATATATATATATATATATATATATATATATACATATATATACACACACAAACATATATACACTGTATATAATATTATATTAATTTAAATTAGTATGTAAATTAATTAAGATTTTTGCTAAAATGTTCATTTTGAGTCAATGAGCTTCCTCGTTACAGGAGCAGCAGCAGTGACAGTGTTTGCTGCAGGTGTGATGCTGCTGACTGAACCTCCACCGCAGCACCAGTCTCTCCTGTAGTTTATAGATACAGTATAAACTGTCTCCCATCAGCCCACAACCACATATAAAGAATGTGGGTGATGGTTGAGGTTGTGTTCTCTCACTTTGAATCGTTTCTTTTGAAATGTTGCCTGTGTTTTTTTAATGTTTAAATACTCACGTGTTGTACTGATGTCAGCGGTGATCAAGTTTCGTCCCCTGTCCACTCTGTGGGTTTGAATTAGGAGAGTTAATACTGAAGGTGGGAAGCATCTGCCTAATGATTAAATCTCCATTCTCTTTTCTTCCTCCTCTAAATGCGTGAGTGTAAACTCTGTGCTGGCCAGAATGAATCTGTCTACAACGTTTGACCTTCCACTGACCTTAGAGTCTGCAGTTTACAATGTGAACTTTTCACAAATTCAGTCAGCAGCGTCATTCCTTGGTGATGCAGCTCGTTCCCACTGATGTCCAGCTCAGTCAGATTAGAGGGCCTGGATTTCAGAGCTGACACCAGAGAAGCGCAGCCCTCATCTGAGAACTCACAGCTTATCAACCTGCAGAGAGAGGATGATCTGAACATACAAATTCTGGTTTTGAAATTTCACTCAGACGGAAAAGAAATTCTCTACCTCAGAGTCTTCAGTCTACAGCCAGGACTCTCCAGTCCAACAGACAACGCCTTTATTCCTGAGTCCCGCAGCTGGTTGAGACTCAGGTCCAGTTCTTCAAGACAACAAAAGTTGGACTTCAGAGCTGAAGCCAGAGAACTGCAGCTGTTCTCTGACAAACTGCAGCAGCTAATTCTGAATAAAGAACAAAGAACAGCAAGCAAGTTATAGGAGACAGTGTAGATGTTTAACTCTTGCTCAATTTCAAACACCTAGAGTTCCCTGTAATGGTTCATATGAGGATCAGACATATCATACTGCTACTGCACATTCAGGCTATTCTATCTGAATCTCATTGTTTTAATCCACCTATAAGCAATACTTTCCCTTGAGGTATAAGAGGAGGTGGGTTGATAGAAAAGGACTAACTAAGTGGACACCCCTGTGGAGCAATAGACATTAATCCAATTTACCTCAGAGTCGTCAGGCTGCAGTGTGGATGCTTCAGTCCAGCAGACAACAGCTTCAGTCCTGAATCCTTCAGGTGCTTGTTTCCACTCAGGTCCAGCTCTCTCAGGGAGGAATGCACCGACTCGAGAGCTGAGACCAGTGAAGCATAACATCTCTCTGACAAGACGCAGTCCCTCAGTCTAAATAAAGAACAAAGTGTGAAGCTAGTGCACTGTTCAGTTACATCTTCTTTTCCTTCACTTCTCATTGATTAAACAGCTGATTTTGTTTGAAGGTTGTAAACACTGTGTGTGTCTCCACAGTGTTCACATTCCTGTGCCACATTCAATTGTTTTTATCTTCAGAGACTGGGCTCTGTCATTAGTGTGGTGTGAAAACAGTCACTAATATCCACATAATATTCTTATTAACAAAGACCTGATGAAGTCAGTCTGACCTGAGGCTCTCCAGTCTACAGCCTGGACTCTCCAGTGCAGCACAGATCAGCTCTGCTCCTGATTCCTTCAGAGAGTTTCTACTCAGATCCAGCTGTTTGTAAAAGGGGTTGGACGTCAGTTCTGATGCCAGCTGTTCACACTGAGCATCTGACAGTTCACCAGGAGGAGGCCTGTAATTACAGAGTTGATTAGTTACAGTATATTTACAGTTGCTCAAAGGTGATTTCGTCACCCTCAGACGGAGACAGGCTAAGTGTTTCCTCTTGTTTCCAGTCTTTGTGCTAAGCTAAGCTAACCTTCTCCTGAATGTAGCTTCCTATTTATTGTACAGACATGAATGTGTTATTTGAGGATCTTATAGCAAGGGAGGTCGGTGTCACGGTAAACCCAAATGCAGCCAACACAGGGAGGTGCAAAAAAGTTTATTAACTGAAGAACTTACAAAATGCGTGAAACAACAAAATAAGAAATCGAAGCACAAGGGCACACAAGGAACAACAACCAGAGACACAGGGGATACCACAGCCGACATGAACAAGCAACATGAACAGACTGAGGACAAACCAGATATGAACAGATGAACCGACACAGACAAAGGGAAACACAGAGACTATATAGACACAAGGGTGATTGAACACAGGTGAAACACATTAGGGCGGGGCAGACAATCACCACACAGAGAAACAGGACCAAGACAGGAAGTTAAAACATTAAGACACACAAGGAAACCAACTACAAAATAAAACAGGAAGTGACAAAATCCAAACCTGAACTGTCTCCAAAGGCGATCACTGACAGCTCGATGCCATTTAGTTTTACGCCTCTTCAATCGCAAAGAAGAATATCTGTAATGACAGAGTTGATTAGTTGCAGTATATTTACAGTTGCTCATATGTGATGTCATCATCATCCAGACAGACACAGGCTGAGTGTTTCCTGTCTTTGTGCTAAGCTAAGCTAACCTTCTCCTGAATGTAGCTTCCTGTTTATTGTACAGACATGAGAGCGTTATTCCTGTGCCACATTCAGTCGTATTAACGGTGTTGAGATCTGTGACTACAATTTGGTGCAGATCGAGAAAATAATCATAAACTGTATGTACACTACAAACCGTACTCTTGTGGAAACAGCAAATATTGTTCAACCTAGATAAATATTCTAGTATCAAACAGAAAAACCGTAACCTTCCTGACATACAGAAAAAGGTAAATGAGCCTAATTTTAAGATATTTTTTAAATCAATTATTTGATATTATTCAGTAGTCAGTTATTATCAGTTATTGATTCAGCATAAACATCAAACACTATTTGTTCAAACTTCTCAAATATCATTTTCTGTTTTATATCATTTTAAGTACATCGTTGAACTTTAGATTTGAGCTGAAACAATTTGTCAATTGAACTGATGGACTGATCAACAATATTAAATATAAGTAAATACAGACGTTATCTGTTTCTGTGTTTCAGCCTGAGGCT
>NW_019182333.1:0-117 GCF_002260705.1 Seriola dumerili
AGGAGAATCCACCTAGATCCCGCGTCTCCAGGGTTACTATGGCAACCACAGCAACCTGGGTTCCAGCCAAGGGTCTCTAGCTACAGCGCAACTCACAGTAGGCCGGTCTTAACACTC
>NW_019182334.1:0-138 GCF_002260705.1 Seriola dumerili
AACACGCTGCAATGTAAGACATTCTTTCTTTCTGAAAAAGTAAAACTTGCTCCTGTACACGTTGTAATATAAATGAGTGTCTACTATATCACTTGCTATATTAGCATTTGATCATTTAAGAAAATTAAATAATGATTA
>NW_019182335.1:0-205 GCF_002260705.1 Seriola dumerili
GGGTTTGATTTTTAATGCTGTTTTTGCTACTCACAATCTTCCTCAAGCACTTGAACATCCCCCCAACATGAGCGCACAATTTTTTACAAAAGATAGGAAACGTTTGGTTATTTTGTCATGTATAGTCGTATATCGTTCTATATACATATAAATGCTTTTTAACTATAAGTTTTCAGGGGCTTAAAGAAAACCTTGTACTGATATA
>NW_019182336.1:0-155 GCF_002260705.1 Seriola dumerili
AGATGAGTCCTTGACATTCCATAATAAAGCTCGTTAATAGTTATAACAATTATCACATAAAACTATATATTTTGTCAGGTTATTTTAACCTCAGCAGTTGACCTTTTTACTCATTTATTCATTAGATTTAATTTTGTAGTTACTACTGACAGACT
>NW_019182337.1:0-106 GCF_002260705.1 Seriola dumerili
GAGTTCATTCTTCTTTCAGAAGTCAGAATGCAATTTGCACTGCGCTCGCTGCTCAGGTCAGTGCACCGTTCGGGGGAGGCGGAGTTTTCCAAATTTCTAGTGGGAC
>NW_019182338.1:0-101 GCF_002260705.1 Seriola dumerili
TGTTTTAAATTCTGACCTTCCATCAACAGATTGTCTGAATTTAAGAGGAGGGTTCATGGATGTGTTGCTCTTCATGGACACACAGCTGGATCCAGGTCCAG
>NW_019182339.1:0-113 GCF_002260705.1 Seriola dumerili
GAATTAGCAGTTCCCGTCAGCTTTACAGAGCAATTTAGCATCTTTTAGCTCATTGTTTCGGTTAGTGGTAAGCATCTGATCTTCCAGCAGCTAAAGAGTCTGATATAAAAAGA
>NW_019182340.1:0-242 GCF_002260705.1 Seriola dumerili
GAGATGAATATACAAATTTCTCCTATAAATGAGTAAGATTGGTCAAAAAACATGGTCGCCATCAACCAAAATAACTTTGCAAAGGGCGGGGCTTAGCTAATATTTGCCATAACTCATTAAACATTGCTCCGATCATCATAAAACTTGGTCCATATCTCCAGGCTAAGACAGGGAGTAGACCTACCAAAGCATTTTGAGCCTAACCTCTAGGGGGCGCCATAAATGCCAAAAATACATACCTC
>NW_019182341.1:0-118 GCF_002260705.1 Seriola dumerili
AATGATTGATCATTTGCAGGGTTCATGTACAATTTTAAAGTGATGTAAAAAAGATTTTATGAAGTTGCTTATTATTCATAATCAGCAGTTGGATGTATTTGTTTCCCATCATTTTCTC
>NW_019182342.1:0-148 GCF_002260705.1 Seriola dumerili
GTTTAAGACGGCACGGCTAACTTTAAACTTTAAATTTAAACTTTAATTTTAACTATTAAATTGAAGTTTAACTTTGAACTTTAAAATGTAACTTTAAATTTAAATTTGAACTTTTACCGTAACTTTAAACTTTAACTTGAAACTTTAA
>NW_019182343.1:0-162 GCF_002260705.1 Seriola dumerili
TCGGAGTTGTTTCCTGTAAGGGTTTTTGTTTTTTTTATATATATATATATTTTTCTTATATATAAATTGTTATGTTTTTATATTATTAATTTTTTATATATATATATATATATACACACATACCATTATTTTAAAAAAAAAAAAAAAAAAAAAAAAAAAAAA
>NW_019182344.1:0-128 GCF_002260705.1 Seriola dumerili
CCCACCTGTTCTCCATTGTTAATCAGGTCCGTACCTTTAAAAAGCCCTTGTTCTGTTTTGTCTTTGTGGTTTCATTGTTGATGATGAGGTTTGTTTTGTCGGCGGCATCTGTGAATGTATGGATTTTG
>NW_019182345.1:0-143 GCF_002260705.1 Seriola dumerili
AGAAAAATGTCAAATCTCTTATTCACTGAAAAAGGTTGAGCAAGAACAGCAGCATCAAAATGTGGAGATGCTTTGTAATTGTACTGAGGTAAAGACACAGTTCGCATTTACTAAAAAAATATGTGCTCTGCTCCCAGAAAATG
>NW_019182346.1:0-160 GCF_002260705.1 Seriola dumerili
AAGATGATATAAGTAATACACATAAAACGAACATAAAATTAAATATTAAAGCCTTTTATTTATTGAATATATTTATTTATTTCATTAATTTTTTGTTTGTATACGTATATATTTACATAGATGTGTATATGTAGGAGCATTTGTGTATGTATGGTTGTGT
>NW_019182347.1:0-108 GCF_002260705.1 Seriola dumerili
AGCAGCAGCCACTCTGAGGGGGGTCTGTTGTCCCTGGACGGAGTGGCTTTCAGGGGCCGTAATGGCTTTTACCTCTCTGTGTGTGTGTGTGTGTGTGTGTGTGTGTGT
>NW_019182348.1:0-148 GCF_002260705.1 Seriola dumerili
ATTAAACATAAGGCCAACACGTTATGAAATGATGTCTCATCTTACCTAAGGTCATTTACAGGCAAACCCGCTGCTGCCTATAGGAACAAGAGAGCGACATGGGCATTTGAATTGTAGGACCTGGGGAAAGGTTAAGTTAACTGAGTCC
>NW_019182349.1:0-330 GCF_002260705.1 Seriola dumerili
GACACCCTCTGCCTTACATCACACCTGTACCACGCAACTCAAACACATGGCTCCTTCAGTTACTGTCTCCTTATTATTTGCAGAAGCTTTTATTTATTTCTGTTTTATTGATTTCACAGTGAATTGAATAATGATTTGCTGATTGTTTATTTATATATTTTCTTCTATTCCTATTAAAAACAATGAAAACCCCAGAGAAGCTCATGACAGTGAATCTGTCTTAATAAAGTCTCTGTGCCCCTCAGGTGGTGAGGTGAGAGTGAGACAGTTAGACTGGCTCCAGCATGACCTCTGTACAGGTAACACACACACACACACACACACACACAC
>NW_019182350.1:0-112 GCF_002260705.1 Seriola dumerili
ATATAAAATCGTTATAGTATAGTAAGGCATGAAAAAGGTGTTAGTTTAGTAAGGCATAAAAATGTCAAAAACAATCATAGTATAGTGAGGAATTAAAATATCATACTATGAT
>NW_019182351.1:0-116 GCF_002260705.1 Seriola dumerili
ATATAACCAACAAATATGGATATACTGTAAAATACATAAGCAATATAGACAGAGGTATATTCATTATTAAAGGGGAAATATTATGCTCCTTTTCAACAAGTTTAAATAAGTCTCAG
>NW_019182352.1:0-606 GCF_002260705.1 Seriola dumerili
ATGTCATGTCATGTCATGTTACGTTACGTTACGTTATATCACCCTCCTTTTCTTTGTCTTGCCTCATCAATAAAAAAATTATAATTACAGTAAGAACACTTAATAGTTGCCATCACATGTAACTTAGCTTAGTGCTGTTAACTCATTAAAAGTATAATCAAGTGAGATCAAAATAAACAACTCATAACTTCACTTAGGTGAAAATCTAAACATGCTTCAAATTGTTCGTTAGACATTAAGTGTAAATATTAGAATGATTCACAGTAACAATGCAAGTCTCTGCAAAATCTAGTTTTGCAAGTTACCACAATTATATATTTTAAAAAGGTTTGTAAGCTTGTGTAGTATAATCTCAAAAGCAAATTTCAAGCAAGGTTTTGTTGTATAGTTTCAGGTTAACTTACCTCAAGTAAATTAAGATAGCATGACTGGGTACCAATCATGGATGTATCATAAGAACCGGATATGCACCACCGCTCTGCCTTGCAGCCAATTTTCCCAGTGGCCACTCGCAGTATTGCAGCGAGAAATCCCCTGCTGTTCAAAAAGCATTTCTCCCATAGACCGCAATAGTAAAAGAGACGCCTGTAAAACTGTTGACAGGAC
>NW_019182353.1:0-133 GCF_002260705.1 Seriola dumerili
TTAAGCAGAGTTTGCAGAGTTGCAGACACACAAAAAGTGTGCATAAAGGGTTCAAAAAGTCCCACTCATTGAATTCAGTGGGACAGCACTGAGTGCTTGTGGACTCCCAAGTCACAGTGTGTGAATGTGTGAG
>NW_019182354.1:0-135 GCF_002260705.1 Seriola dumerili
CTTCCTCTGATGCTTAAACAGCTACAGGTGTGTTGAGGACTGGAATGATCATTGCCGCACCAATAGGAGAAGTCAACTGTGGAGTTGGAGGCTCCCCCTCTCTCCTCCGACCAATCCCGTTACCAAGTTCGTGCA
>NW_019182355.1:0-110 GCF_002260705.1 Seriola dumerili
GACATTCTCTCTAACACAGAGGCCATTATTGAAAAAGCACAATCATCTTGATCAAAATGATCTGTCAACAGTAATGACGATGGATCCTGTGAGCACAAATCTTGTTCAGC
>NW_019182356.1:0-145 GCF_002260705.1 Seriola dumerili
ACATTTCAGCCCATGAAAAGGATGTGAAAATCGAGGCTTTTCTCCACAACCCATGCTAAAAATAATCTAGGGTTTACTCTTGAAACAATCAACCACTTTTACCCACAAAAATGAATTTTCCTCTCATTCCTCTCTCTACTTTCCT
>NW_019182357.1:0-167 GCF_002260705.1 Seriola dumerili
CACTCATGGAATGACTCCCGTCCAATCAAATTACTTGGTTGGGACTAATTACTGCATAACACAATTTAGCCAAGCCTCATCAAAGTTAAATTAAACCAGACTTGAAGAAGCTGCATTGTGCGCGTGCACGGACTATATTAGCAGGCCAGAACAGTCGACTGTCGAAA
>NW_019182358.1:0-757 GCF_002260705.1 Seriola dumerili
CAAAATGACAACAAAGTGACCCAACATTACGCAAAATGACCACAAAGTGACGTAAAATGACCACAGCCACAAAGTAATGCTCAATTATCAAAAAAGTGACGCAAAAGACCAAAATTAGCGTTTTCCCTCTTTATGCAGCACACCATAACATAAAACAGGGATAAAGTAAACAACAAGCAACTAACAGCAGACCTGCTGCACAGGTTCAACAGGTGACTTGAACAATCAGTAAATGAGAAACTTTATAAAACTAGATTAATCAAAGCCCTGACGACTGTCTCTGCAGACAGCACACTGTACACAACAGCTTCGGTCAGCAGGTAGACAAACGACACTACAGCGATCTACACTTACTGTGTTTTTGTTAATGAGATAAATACACAAGCAGCCACAGACAAACATTTAGCCAAAGAAACTAAGCAGAAAAGAGACTGAAATAAGTTGTGTTTGACTCACGGTTGTTGACGAAGTCTGCTTCCGGTCACGGAGATGAATTACCCGCGAGCTCCATCGCTGCTAGCTTGTCTGACAAAAACATCACAGCTAATGTTAGCAGCACCGACAAACACAGACAAGCCAAGTCTCCCGGTTGTTTCATTAAAATGTTAACTTTCTACGTTAAGTAGACAGATGATAACTGTCTAACTTGATGGTTCACGTCACAGTTTCTTCTCCAGCGACCTGAGAAAGCGACTTCCTCTGACTGCTGGACACACCTACCTTTTACCTGTGCGAAGGAAGCCATGTTTTCACCTGT
>NW_019182359.1:0-124 GCF_002260705.1 Seriola dumerili
AGCTCAAAGTGTATAAACATGACAAACAAAGCATCAAACCCTTATAGTGGAGAAGCTGGAATCCGCATATGTTGACAGCTTTGCATAAAAAATTAGTTAAATAATAATTAGTCAATCATTAAAA
>NW_019182360.1:0-181 GCF_002260705.1 Seriola dumerili
ACACACACACACACACACACACACACACACCTTAGTTTCCACAGTGTGGAGGCAGTGACAGAGAGGAAGACGAGAGGAAAGCTGAAAGCCATTAAGGACAACCCCTCTCATCCCCTCTGTGCTGAACTGAGACAGCTCAGGAGCACGTTCAGCCACAGACTCATCCAGCCACATGCCTCAA
>NW_019182361.1:0-124 GCF_002260705.1 Seriola dumerili
CCAGACATAGTATCGGCCATCAGAGCAGCTCAGACTCCAGGACTGATCGTTCTTTCCAAACATACATTCGTTACTGTCTCCTCTCCTGCTGATTCCTCTATAACTCAGTGATATATAAATATCT
>NW_019182362.1:0-112 GCF_002260705.1 Seriola dumerili
TGACCCCCAAGGGTGTCACCAAACAAAACCAGATCTCTTCCCTCTCTTCTCTCCTTGGCTTGCTCTGGAGATTAGCTCCTGCTCTCTCCTCTCGGCTCTTCAAAGGGCAACA
>NW_019182363.1:0-143 GCF_002260705.1 Seriola dumerili
AAGGGTAGAGGTTAGAGTAGGTAGGGGTAACACTGTCCACATATTCACTCACTCACACTATTTTCTCCCACAATTTAGTCCCCATGGTTCCTTGGTGCTAAGTAAATAAATCCACAGTCTTTCCTTCTTTTTACGTTCCCAAT
>NW_019182364.1:0-124 GCF_002260705.1 Seriola dumerili
TAATAACAATGATATCACTGCCCACCATCAGAGAGGTCAGAGGTCAGAGGTCAGGGGTCAGGGGTCAGAGGTCAGAGGTCAGGGTGGACAAACCTTGCTCCTGTACTTCTGGTGTCCCAGTCTG
>NW_019182365.1:0-135 GCF_002260705.1 Seriola dumerili
ATGCATTAGATGAAGGATCAAAGTAATTAAGAGCCTCCTGAATGTTTTTGAGCTGAGGCCTCGTTACCATCTAAGTAACGTCGTGCTGTACCTTTTGCCTTGTGGTCCTTGGCCTCCAGCTCCAGAGCGCTGCGC
>NW_019182366.1:0-148 GCF_002260705.1 Seriola dumerili
CAGATGAAATGTCCGGAGAAATGAAGACATGAACCAAACATTTCTCTTCCCAAGTTTTCTCTGCTTTATTACAATTTAGTCAAACATAATATTCATTCCTGAACGCTCTCTAGTGCAATAGTGTCTCTTTGTTTCAATGTCCATTGTT
>NW_019182367.1:0-170 GCF_002260705.1 Seriola dumerili
GTGACGGATAAGACCCAAACAGGAAGTGAACACGAGCGTCTGCGTCATCATTTCTCGGGGCTCGTGTTGATGCAGCTGCACCTGCGTCCTTCACCAGCTCTCCTGTGTAAAACGTGTGTGTGACACTTCCTGGTTCAATAAAGGTCAAACAAAATGCTCGTGACTTGTGG
>NW_019182368.1:0-102 GCF_002260705.1 Seriola dumerili
GGTCTGGAAAATGAAGCCAATGCGGAAGTGCCTTAAACTCGCATTCTCTGACCATCATGCGGAGACTCCACTGGTTGCAAAAAGAAGTCCGATTGTATTGAA
>NW_019182369.1:0-125 GCF_002260705.1 Seriola dumerili
TATATGTTTGATAAGAGTCCCGGCCTGAACACATGCAAACGTCAATATTCAGTGATAGTCATAGTGCCAGGAAATGTCATGTGATATCTTCTTCCTTGCAGACTGTCCCCACCCACTTCAAACTT
>NW_019182370.1:0-140 GCF_002260705.1 Seriola dumerili
GTTTGACTTTAGTAGCAGCAATGTCAGTCAGTCAGTCAGACAGTCAGACAGTCCACCACAGGCTGAAATATCCTCTACAAAAAATCGGATGGTTTGCCATTATATTTGGCAGAGACAAATGATGAACTATAATAACCTTC
>NW_019182371.1:0-130 GCF_002260705.1 Seriola dumerili
CACAGTATAGTAAGGCATGAAATGTCATAATATAGCAAGACATGAAAAAGTCACAGTATATTAAGGCAAAATAAGTCATAGTATAGTAAGCCAAAAAAAATGTCATAACATAGTAAGGCAAAAAATTCAT
>NW_019182372.1:0-13875 GCF_002260705.1 Seriola dumerili
CAAGTTAACATTGTATACCTTTATGTACTTTTACTTGTAAGAAATGTTTTTAGAAATGTGACTCAAAATTTGTTGAGTTAGCTATTGTGGTTACAGAAGAAACACACACACACACACACACACACACACACACACACACACACACACACACACACACACACACACACACACACACACACACACACACACACACACAACCACAACTACAACTACAACCACAACCAATTTCTAGAAGACTGGACTGCATGAAATTCCGTACACTTGCACGGAGTCTTTTATTCCTTATTAATAAACATATTGTTTTGGTCCGGGGGATTAGACAGAACACACATGCAGAAACGTTCAGCACCAAGGATAGTGAAATACCCATTAAAAACCTTGCAACAAGTAATGAATGAGATTAGTGATGCATCAACAAATCACACATGTATAACAGGTTCATAACAAGACATACAAAAGTTTTAAATGTTTCTCTTTCTACTAAATCTGAAGACTATTTCTTTGTCAGTTAGTAGTCACCATGCGACATGGCATAACGCTTTTTTAAAACTACTGGAAATAAAACTGCAGCTATTCCCAATCAGTCGACGCCAGTGTAGTATAATAACATGCCTGAGCACATAATGTTAACATGTTCTTACCTTATCTTTATTAGGTAAAGTCTGAGTCCTGGTAAAAGTGTCTTCTCCATTAATACTGATCAACTCCGCATCTACAGGCGGAAACGGTGCGGGGAAAACCACTACGTCACTCTTGAGCGTGTCTGAGCTGAAACAGACGTCATACTGCTGAGTAGCTTTAGAGTAAGACCAGCTCCCATCAGGGTGGGTGGTGATCATTGGGGCGCTGTACCTGCTGAAACTGCCGTCTGTCCTGTGGCATTTGACAGCTATTAAACTGATGAGGCTCAGCAGAAAAATCACTGAAACCGAAACAATGGCAATCAGCAGATACAGGTTTAAATCAGAGAAGCTGTCCTCCTTTATGGGCACATGTCTGAACTGAGTCTGGATATCAGATGTGCTTTCAACCACCACCACCTCAATAGACACAGTAGCTGACAGGGAGGGTTCTCCGTTATCAGAAACCAAGACCACCAAGGGGTGAGTTTTCAGGTCATTGTCACTCATTCTCCTCTTAGTCCTGATTTCTCCGGTGCTGGTTCCGATCCTGAAGAGGTTGTTTCCTTTGGGCTCAGAGAGGTGATAAGAAAGCAGCGCATTGTATCCAGAGTCTGCGTCTACAGCCCTGATCTTTGCCACAAAGTATCCCGCTTCAGCAGAGTAGGGGATGCTCTCACTGTTAACGGAGCCGTGCTCAGAATAGGGCGCGAGAATCGAGGGACTGTTGTCATTCTCATCCAGGATAAAAACGTTTACAGTCACGTTGTTGCTGAGTGGAGGAACACCAGAGTCTGTGGCCTGAACTTTAAACAGAAAAGTTTTTAACTCCTCGAAGTTAAAGGCCTGCAGGCTGACTATATCTCCAGTCTCTGAGTTGATGTTTACCATTGTCGAGAGAGGTACTGAGTTGTTGTTGTTATGTATAAATGAATATCTCACTTGACCATTTTGATCAGTGTCAGCATCAACTGCAGTCACTGTCTTAATAACAGATCCTACCGGACTATTCTCTTTCACATAAACATTAACCAGCGGTTCCGAGAAGCGAGGTGGGTTATCATTGACATCAGAAACATGAACAGTAACTATGTTGGTGCTGGAGAGAGGTGGAGTCCCTCCATCAGTTGCTACAATAGTAACATTGTACTGAGCCTTAGTCTCTCTATCAAGCGGACCATTAACTACTAATGAGTAATAATTTTTATAATTTGTGTCCAGTTTAAATGGTGCATCATTTGCAATTACAGCTTTCATTGCCCCGTTTTTACCACTATCTTTGTCCTGTACAGAAACAAGTGCAATGGCAGTACCTGCTTCAGCGTCCTCCCTCACTGTATTTACTAGTGACGTCACAGTGATCTCAGGAGCGTTGTCGTTCAGGTCCACCACTTCTACCAGCACTTTACAATGAGCAGACATTGGAGGCTGGCCTTTGTCACTGGCCTGTGCATGAATCTCAAACGCTGCATTTTCCTCATAGTCGATCTCACCTTTGACTAAAATTGCAGCTGTTTTAGAGTCTATTTGAAATAAATCTAAAACTTGATCCTGACCTTTACTTCTCAATGAATATTCTATTTCACTGTTTAAACCCTCATCTGCGTCTGTCGCATTCAGAATGATTACTCTAGACCCCGTTGGCAAGTTTTCCGGAATTCGAATTTTGTATAACGATTCACTGAAAACGGGGGTATTGTCGTTAATATCTAAAACGTTGATAATAATTTGTGATGTTCCTGACTTCGTTGGATTTCCTCCGTCTACTGCAGTTAGTGTGAGTTTTATAACAGAGTCATGCTCGCGGTCTAAAGCTTTCTGCAGTACTAACTCGGCAGACACGCTATCCCCTCTTTTGTGAATTTCCAAAGAAAAATAATCATTACTACTAAGCTTGTATGAATTCACACCGTTCTTGCCTACATCCAAATCCGATGCCCCTACCAGTCCAAATTTAAGGCCTGGAAAAGAACTTTCTGCAATGTCAAGTGATTGTAAATCCTCAGAGAAATGCGGTGCATTGTCATTTATATCGACTACATTTATCTCTAAACGATAAAGCTTCAGTGGCTTGTCGATCATGGCCTCTACATTGACAGTGCATTTTGGAGCCTTCGCACAGAGCTCCTCACGGTCTATTCTGTCATTTACATAAAGAACACCCGTTTTCAGATTAACGTCGAAATATTTTCTTTTTGATCCATGAATAATCTGAAACATACGAGACTCTAACTCCTGGACATTGAGGTTTAGGTCCTTGGCAATATTTCCAACATACGTCCCCGGGTTTACCTCCTCTGAAACAGAATACGAGAGCTGTCCAGACACCGCTTCCCAGCAATAATTCAGCAGCACGACCACAAAATAAATCCGAAAAAGGTTCGTGTTGCCTGAGAAATGCATAGTTATATCCAATACGAAAAATGCAGATATCCAAGTCTGGCCACTCTTCGTCAAACAGTCATATTAGAGGCCAGCATTGTTACTGATCCTTTCTCTCTCTCGCCCTCCGTCTCTTTGTAACAAAGCCCAAAGAAACATCTTCATCCTCTATTTCTGGGAGGAGCCTTGTGCCTTCCTAAATAATGTCCAGATGTCATGGTCTACAGTGTCCCCGTGTGGTGATGCAAAATAATTGCTTACAGCCTCTGATTGACAAAGGAATAACTGACCAACTGCAAAGTGAGCAATTTCCTAATAACAAACCGAATTGTGTTCAGTTATATCCAACAACCAAATGAACAAAATTCGACACAATAGTCTGCTCTGTCTCATTCTAGTGTTTTTTGAATGTTATTTTTATCTTATCCCTAACAATAGACCTTTACATTTTACTGATGTAACGGCTACAAAGCTTCACAATGTTAAAACATGGCGTCCATTACAAATAAAACATTACAAGACACTAAAGATAAAGAGGGAGGTGAAACTGTTGGTTGCGAATAGAAATAAGTTTTTTTCAAAAGGGAAAAACGAATGAAATGAAGAGAATGAAATAAAGTATCAGATTATTTTCTTTAAATTTGATAAAAACGAAGTTTCCATAATTAATTAGTGAATGAATACCCTAATATTTTTATACAATACAAATAGATGTGCCAGGAAAAGACACTACTTCTTTATAAAGGGTAGACAGTTTTCTGCGTTACACTAAGAAGACCGCACACAGCACATTGCGGTGTTTATTTCAGAACCTTGGACAACGACATACACACTCTGCATAGTGTTAGAGGCTTATGAACTTCAGATAGGCTAGTGTCATTACTCTGGCATATTTAGGATTAAAAAAAAAAAGTCAAAAATGTTGTCTATAAATATAATGTGGAAAGTTATTTCACTTCATAAGCGAAAAAAAAAACGTCGGGGAATTCTTTCGGCCTAAAATCATATACATTGAGGCATATTGCTTTTTAATCATTTTCTTACCTTTTCTTTGTTTGGTAAAGTTTGAGTCCTGGTAAAAGTGTCTCCTCCGTTAATACTGATTAGCTCTGCATCCACAGGTGGAAACGGTGCGGGGAAAACAACCACGTCACTCTTGAGCGTGTCTGAGCTGAAACAGACGTCATACTGCTGAGTAGCTTTAGAGTAAGACCAGCTCCCGTCAGGGTGGGTGGTGATCATTGGGGCGCTGTACTTGCTGAAACTGCCGTCTGTCCTGTGACATTTGACAGCTATTAAACTGATGAGGCTCAGCAGAAAGATCACTGAAACCGACGCAATGGCAATCAGCAGATACAGGTTTAAATCAGAGAAGCTGCCCTCCTTTATGGGCACATGTCTGAACTGAGTCTGTATGTCAGCTGTGCTTTCAACCACCACCACCTCAATAGACACAGTAGCTGACAGGGAGGGTTCTCCGTTATCAGAGACCAAGACCACCAAGGGGTGAGTTTTCAGGTCATTGTCACTCATTCTCCTCTTAGTCCTGATTTCCCCGGAGCTGGTTCCGATCCTGAAGAGGTTGTTTCCTTTGGGCTCAGAGAGGTGATAAGAAAGCAGCGCATTGTATCCAGAGTCTGCGTCTACAGCCCTGATCTTTGCCACAAAGTATCCCGCTTCAGCAGAGTAGGGGATGCTCTCGCTGTTAACGGAGCCGTGCTCAGAATAGGGCGCGAGAATCGAGGGACTGTTGTCATTCTCATCCAGGATAAAAACGTTTACAGTCACGTTGCTGCTGAGCGGAGGAACAACAGAGTCTGTGGCCTGAACTTTAAACTGAAAAGTTTTTAACTCCTCGAAGTTAAAGGCCTGCAGGCTGACTATATCTCCAGTCTCTGAGTTAATGTTTACCATTGTCGAGAGAGGCACTGAGTTACTGTTGTCATGTATAAATGAATATCTCACTTGACCATTTTGATCAGTGTCAGCATCAACTGCAGTCACTGTCTTAATAACAGATCCTACTGGACTATTCTCTTTAACATAAACATTAATCAGCGGCTCCGAGAAGCGAGGTGGGTTATCATTGACATCAGAAACATGAACAGTAACTATGTTGGTGCTGGAGCGAGGTGGAGTCCCTTCATCAGTTGCTACAATAGTAACATTGTATTGAGCCTTAGTCTCTCTATCAAGCGGACCATTAACTACTAATGAGTAATAATTTTTATAATTTGTGTCCAGTTTAAATGGTGCATCATTTGCAATTACAGCTTTCATTGCCCCGTTTTTACCACTATCTTTGTCCTGTACAGAAACAAGTGCAATGGCAGTACCTGCCTCAGCGTCCTCCCTCACTGTATTTACCAGTGACGTCACAGTTATCTCAGGAGCGTTGTCGTTCAGGTCCACCACTTCTACCAGCACTTTACAATGAGCAGACATTGGAGGCTGGCCTTTGTCACTGGCCTGTGCCCGAATCTCAAACGCTGCATTTTCCTCATAGTCGATCTCACCTTTGACTAAAATTACACCTGTTTTAGAATCTATTTGAAATAAATCTAAAACCTGATCCTGACCTTTACTTCTCAATGAATATTCTATTTCACTGTTTAAACCCTCATCTGCGTCTGTTGCATTCAGAATGATTACTCTAGACCCTGTTGGCAAATTTTCCGGAATTTTAATTTTATATAACGATTCACTGAAAACGGGGATATTGTCGTTGTTGTCTAAAACATTTACAATAATTTGGGATGTCCCTGACTTCGGTGGATTTCCTCCGTCTACTGCAGTAAGTGTGAGTTTTATAACAGAGTCATGCTCGCGGTCTAAAGCTTTCTGCAGTACTAACTCCGCAGACACGCTATCCCCTCCTTTGTGAATTTCCAAAGAAAAATAATCATTACTACTAAGCTTGTATGTATTCACACCGTTCTTGCCT
The DNA here is from genome assembly GCF_002260705.1 of Seriola dumerili. NCBI lineage: Eukaryota > Metazoa > Chordata > Actinopteri > Carangiformes > Carangidae > Seriola > Seriola dumerili. The sequence continues at coordinate 5,947 of NW_019182372.1, forward strand.
ACATCCAAATCCGATGCCTCTACCAGTCCAAATTTGAGTCCTGGAAAAGAACTTTCTGCAATGTCAAGTGATTGTAAATCCTCAGAGAAATGTGGGGCATTATCATTTATATCGACTACATTTATCTCTAAACGATACAGCTTCAGTGGATTGTTGATCACGGCCTCTACATTGACAGTGCATTTTGGAGCCTTCGCACAGAGCTCCTCACGGTCTATTCTGTCATTTACATAAAGAACACCCGTTTTCAGATTTACGTCGAAATATTTTCTTTTTGATCCACTTACAATGTGAAACATACGAGACTGTAACTCCTGGACATTGAGGTTTAGGTCCTTGACGATATTTCCAACAGACGTCCCCGGGTTTACCTCCTCTGAAACAGAATACGAGAGCTGTCCAGACACCGCTTCCCAGCAATAATTCAACAGCACGACCACAAGATAATAACGAAAAAGGTTCGTTTTGCCTGAGAAATACATAATTATATCCAATACGAAAAATGTAGATATCCAAGTCTGGCCACTCTTCGTCAAACAGTCATATTAGAGGCCAGCATTGTTACTGATCCTTTTCTCTCCTTCTCGCCCTCCGTCTCTTTGTAACAAAGCCCAAAGAAACATCTTCATCCTCTATTTCTGGGAGGAGCCTTGTGCCTTCCTAAATAATGTCCAGATGTCATGGTCTACAGTGTCCCCGTGTGGTGATGCAAAGTAATTGCTTACAGCCTCTGATTGACAAAGGAATAACTGACCAACTGTGCAAAGTGAGCAATTTCCTAAAAACAACCCGAATTGTGTTCAGTTATATCCAACAACCAAATAAACTAAATTCGACACAATAGTCTGCTCTGTCTCATTCTAGTGTTTTTTAAATGTTGTTATTATTTTATCCATAAAAATAGACATTTACATTTTTTGTGATATAACGGCTACAAAGCATCACAATTTTAAAACATGGCGTCCATTACAAATAAAACATTACAAGACACTAAAGATAAAGAGGGAGGTGAAACTGTTGGTTGCGAATAGAAATAAGTTTTTTCAAAAGGGAAAAACGAATGAAATGAAGAGATTGAAATAAAGTATCAGATTATTTTCTTTAAATGTGATAAAAACGAAGTTTCCATAATTAATTAGTGAATGAATACCCTAATATTTTTATACAATACAAATAGATGTGCCAGGAAAAGACACTACTTCTTTTATAAAGGATAGACAGTTTTCCGCGTTACACTAAGAAGACCGCACACAGCACATCGCGGTGTTTATTTCAGCACCTTGGACAACGACATACACACTCTGCATAGTGTGAGAGGCTTATAAACTTCAGATAGGCTAGTGTCATTACTCTGGCTGATGTGCGATTAAAAAAAACCCAAAGTCAAAAATGATGTCTCTAAATACAATGTGGAAAGTTATTTCACTTCATAAGCGATAAAAAAAACGTCGGGAATGCTTTCGGCCCTAGAATCATATACATTGAGGCATATTGCTTTTTAATCATTTTCTTACCTTTTCTTTATTAGGTAAGGTCTGAGTCCTGGTAAAAGTGTCTCCTCCGTTAATACTGATCAGCTCTGCATCCACAGGTGGAAACGGTGCGGGGAAAACCACTACGTCACTCTTGAGCGTGTCTGAGCTGAAACAGACGTCATACTGCTGAGTAGCCTTAGAGTAAGACCAGCTTCCGTCAGGGTGGGTGGTGATCATTGGGGCGCTGTACCTGCTGAAACTGCTGTCTGTCCTGTGGCATTTGACAGCTATTAAACTGATGAGACTCAGCAGAAAGATCACTGAAACCGACGCAATGGCAATCAGCAGATACAGGTTTAAATCAGAGAAGCTGTCCTCTTTTATGGGCACATGTCTGAACTGAGTCTGGATTTCAGCTGTGCTTTCAACCACCACCACCTCAATAGACACAGTAGCTGACAGGGAGGGTTCTCCGTTATCAGAGACCAAGACCATCAAGGGGTGAGTTTTCAGGTCATTGTCACTCATTCTCCTCTTTGTCCTTATTTCCCCGGAGCTGGTTCCGATCCTGAAGAGGTTGTTTCCCTTGGGCTCAGAGAGGTGATAAGAAAGCAGCGCATTGTATCCAGAGTCTGCGTCTACAGCCCTGATCTTTGCCACAAAGTATCCCGCTTCAGCAGAGTAGGGGATGCTCTCACTGTTAACGGAACTGTGCTCAGAATAGGGCGCGAGAATCGAGGGACTGTTGTCATTCTCATCCAGGATAAAAACGTTCACAGTNTCGAGGGACTGTTGTCATTCTCATCCAGGATAAAAACGTTTACAGTCACGTTGTTGCTGAGTGGAGGAACACCAGAGTCTGTGGCCTGAACTTTAAACAGAAAAGTTTTTAACTCCTCGAAGTTAAAGGCCTGCAGGCTGACTATATCTCCAGTCTCTGAGTTGATGTTTACCATTGTCGAGAGAGGTACTGAGTTGCTGTTGTTATGTATAAATGAATATCTCACTTGACCATTTTGATCAGTGTCAGCATCAACTGCAGTCACTGTCTTAATAACAGATCCCACTGGACTATTCTCTTTCACATAAACATTAACCAGCGGCTCCGAGAAGCGAGGTGGGTTATCATTGACATCAGAAACATGAACAGTAACTATGTTGGTGCTGGAGAGAGGTGGAGTCCCTTCATCAGTTGCTACAATAGTAACATTGTACTGAGCCTTAGTCTCTCTATCAAGCGGACCATTAACTACTAATGAGTAATAATTTTTATAATTTGTGTCCAGTTTAAATGGTGCATCATTTGCAATTACAGCTTTCATTGCCCCGTTTTTACCACTATCTTTGTCCAGTACAGAAACAAGTGCAATAGCAGTACCTGCCTCAGCGTCCTCCCTCACTGTATTTACCAGTGACGTCACAGTGATCTCAGGAGCGTTGTCGTTCAGGTCCACCACTTCTACCAGCACTTTACAATCGGCTGACATCGGAGGCTGGCCTTTGTCACTGGCCTGTGCATGAATCTCAAACGCTGCATTTTCCTCATAGTCGATATCACCTTTGACTAAAATTGCACCTGTTTTAGAGTCTATTTGAAATAAATCTAAAACCTGCTCCTGACCTTTACTTCTCAATGAATATTCTATTTCACTGTTTAAACCCTCATCTGCGTCTGTCCCATTCAAAACTACAACAGTTTTACCTACTGCTATGTTCTCCAAAATGCGTGCCTTGTATAAGGGTTGGCTGAAAATAGGAGCATTGTCGTTATTGTCTAAAACATTTATACGAATTTGGGATGTCCCTGACTTCGGTGGATTTCCTCCGTCGACCGCGGTCACTGTGAGTTTTATTGTAGGTTGTGTTTCTCGGTCTAAAGCTTTCTGAAGCACAAGCTTGGCAGACACACTCTCCCCACCCCTGTGAATCTCTAAAGAAAAATAATCATTTGGATTTAGCTTATACGTACTAACACTATTCTTACCAACGTCGAGATCTGATGCTCCAATAAATCCAAATTTCCCCCCTGGCACTGTACTTTCAGCAATGTTAAGAGTCTGCGAATTCTCAGAGAAATCCGGTGCATTATCATTTATATCGACTACATTTATCTCCAAACGATACAGCTTCAGTGGATTGTTGATCACTGCCTCTACATTAACGGTGCATTTTGTAGCCTTCGCACAGAGCTCCTCGCGGTCTATTCGGTCATTTACATAAAGGACACCCGTTTTCAGATTTACTTCGAAATATTTTCTCTTTGATCCACTTACAATCTGGAACATACGTGCCTCTAAATCGTGAACATTAAGATTTAGATCTTTGGCGAGATTTCCCACAGACGTCCCTGGGTTTACCTCCTCTGATACAGAGTAAGAGAGCTGCCCAGACACCGCTTCCCAGCAACAATCCAACAGAACAACGACTACATAAATTCCTAAATGGCTGCATATCCTCCGTGTCGACATATTTATATCAAACGTAAGTAGAGCATATGGATTCCAGTCTCCAAAATCCCATCGAATTATTCAGAATAAAAGCAAAATGGCAGAATCCAGATTCTTGCTCTTTGTAGGGCTAATGGACAAAATGATGGCAACACAATCCACTCTCGCCCTGCGTCTCTTTGTAACAAAGCCCAGAGAAACATCATCATCCTCTGATTCTGGGAGGAGCCTCAAGCAACCACGAGGAGCATCAAAATGTGATAGTCTACAATGTCCCCATGTGGTTTTTTGTAATAACTACACTCACAAAAAAAAACAGAAAAATAACCGTCTGAACTTCCAAGTCAACAAACAGCTCACAAGAAATCACAAATCACAAGACACACTTATTGCCTTATTTACTTATTCACAGCAGCTTGTTAATAGAAGATAGAGATATAGATAGAGATAGAAAAAAATTAAAATACTAATGAACAACACTGTCTTTCTCTATTTCCATTTGAGTTTCTAAATTAAGGTAATGTAACTATTCAAACACAGACGTTCTCCAAGTGTGATGAAATCCGGTATACATCATGCATCAATAAATATAAATGACTGTAAGAAAACCCGAGAGAAAATGCCGGGTAACACCAGGAAAAACCACTATGCACTAGATGAAATGTCACTTTCACATCCTCCATACCTCTCACACCACCTCACACTTTGGTGCTTATTTCAGCACCATGGACAACGACGTACATGTCGTTGTGGCGCTCTCGAAAGGGTGACTAGGAGGCGTACTGTTTGTTAACACATCACACAAAACAAATGTAAAAGCTTTTCATTTCACTTCATCAATAAAAAAAAGGAACAAAGAATCACACGTTCACAGCCACAACCCGAAATGTAAAATCTCGTGTTGCTTTTTCATAGTTTCTTACCTTTTCTTTATTAGGTAAAGTCTGAGTCCTGGTAAAAGTGTCTCCTCCGTTAATACTGATCAGCTCCGCATCCACAGGTGGAAACGGCGCGGGGAAAACCACTACGTCACTCTTGAGTGTGTCTGAGCTGAAACAGACGTCATACTGCTGAGTAGCTTTAGAGTAAGACCAGCTGCCGTCAGGGTGGGTGGTGATCATTGGGGCGCTGTACCTGCTGAAACTGCCGTCTGTCCTGTGGCATTTGACAGCTATTAAACTGATGAGGCTCAGCAGAAAAATCACTGACACCGACACAATGGCGATCAGCAGATACAGGTTTAAATCAGAGAAGCTGTCCTCCTTTATGGGCACATGTCGGAACTGAGTCTGGATGTCAGCTGTGCTTTCAACCACCACCACCTCAATAGACACAGTAGCTGACATGGAGGGTTCTCCGTTATCAGAGACCAAAACCACCAAGGAGTGAGTTTTCAGGTCATTGTCACTCATTCTCCTTTTAGTCCTGATTTCCCCGTTGCTGGTTCCGATCCTGAAGAGGTTGTTTCCTTTGGGTTCAGAGAGGTGATAAGAAAGCAGCGCATTGTATCCAGAGTCTGCGTCTACAGCCCTGATCTTTGCCACAAAGTATCCCGCTTCAGCAGAGTAGGGGATGCTCTCACTGTTAACGGAGCCGTGCTCAGAATAGGGCGCGAGAATCGAGGGACTGTTGTCATTCTCATCCAGGATAAAAACGTTTACAGTCACGTTGCTGCTGAGCGGAGGAACACCAGAGTCTGTGGCCTGAACTTTAAACTGAAAAGTTTTTAACTCCTCGAAGTCAAAAGATTGCAGGCTGACTATATCTCCAGTCTCTGAGTTGATGTTTACCATTGCAGATAATGGCAATGTGTCACTACTACTTTGAATAAATGAATATCTCACCTGGCTGTTCTGGTCAACGTCAGGATCGGTTGCAGTCACTCTTCTAATAACTGCTCCTACTGGACTGTTCTCATTCACGTATACATTAATTAGGGGCTCTGGGAACCGAGGTGCGTTATCATTGACGTCAGAAACGTGTATAGAAACTACAGTCGTGCTGGAGAGTGGGCTGGCTCCTATATCAGTGGCCACAATGGTGACGTTGTAGTTAGAGACACTCTCTCTGTCTAGGGCCCCGCCAACTAACAAAGAATAATAGTTTTTGTAGTTTGTTTCAAGTTTCAGTGGAACCTCATTTTTTATTTGTATTTTCACCTCACCGTTTTTTCCACCATCTTTATCAAGGACTGACACAAGTGCAACTACAGTACCTAGACTAGCGTCCTCTCTCACGTTGTTGTGCAATGAGGTGACAGTGATCTCAGGAGCGTTATCATTTAGGTCCACCACTTCTACCAGCACTTTACAGTGAGCAGACATCGGAGGCTGGCCTTTGTCACTGGCCTCTACACGTATCTCAAAAGCCTTTTTTTCTTCATAGTCTATATTTCCTTTTACTTTAATCGCGCCTGTTTGACTGTTAATTTCAAAAATATCAAGTACATGATCTTGATCCTTGCTCCTCAACGAATACACAACCTCACTGTTCAGACCCTCATCTGAATCGGTGGCATTCACAGCGATGACTGTTGTACCCAGGGGCGTGTTTTCCGGAATTTTTGTCTTATACAACGTTTCGCTGAATATCGGAATGTTATCATTGTTGTCTAAAACATTAATAATGATCTGTGAGGTGCCTGATTTCGGTGGACTCCCTCCATCTATAGCGGTCAGTGTCATGGTGATCACAGGCTGCTTCTCTCGGTCTAAGGATTTCTGCAGCACTAACTCAGCAGACACACTGTCCCCTGCCTTGTGCACTGCCAAAGAGAAATGTTCATTTTGACTTAATTTATAAGTACTGACTCCGTTTCTCCCGACGTCTGCATCACTTGCTTCAGATAATGCGAATTTCACTCCTGGTAAAGTACTCTCTGCTATGTACAAATTTTGCAATTTAGTTGTAAACAATGGGGCATTGTCATTTACATCTAAAATGTCCACGTTAATACGATAAAGCTTCAAAGGGTTATTTATCACAGCTTCTACACTTACTGAGCATTTAAGTTCCTCTGCACAGAGCTCCTCTCTGTCTATCCTCTCGCTCACATACAGAACACCAGTCTTGAGATTTACCTCAAAGAATTTTCTTTTTGATCCAGTAACAATCTGAAACATACGGGATTCCAAGTCTTGTGAATTAAGATTTAGGTCCTTAGCTATATTTCCAACAGGACTCCCTGGGTTTAGCTCTTCTGAGATGGAATAGGAAAGCTGCCCAGACACCGTTTCCCAAAAACAATCCAGAAGAAAAAGCCCTAGATATATCCCGAAATAGCTCCATCTACAAGGCAAAGCCATGATTCTGTCCAACATGAACAAAGAAGGAATATCACGGCCAGATGTTTTAGGCAGTATGAAAGACACCAGCCGAGTTGAGCCTTGAATATGGTTGGAAAATTCTGTTTGTTCCACCGTCCTCTGTCTCTTTATAACAAAGACTGAGGAAACGTCCCTGCCGCCTGAAAACAGGAGGGGCTTAGTTGGTTCAGAGAGTAGCGCTGACTCTGATGGATCAACAGCGACGCCACGTGGTAAATGAGGTAATATACAAAGAGCAGTGTACATATATGTTGCATTTTAGGCACCCATTCTCTCTCTCTCTCACACACACGCACGCGCGAACACAACTGCAGCTGAATGGCCTAACAAAAGAGAGCAAGAAAACAAGGCATCATTTCAGCACCTCGGACAGCACACTAGAGTATGTCAAGTGCAAAGCCTATTCTGCTTGAAGTGTGGCGACTGTGTCCAGACTGTTCTTGTATTAAAACATGATGCATCCCCCACCCCCAGCCACCCACTCTCTCTGCAGCTCACTATGCTATCCACTTCTCCACCCCTATCCTTTCCCAATTATTTAATTTAGCCAGTCATTTGTGCTAATTGTGTCCACTATGTCAGTAAAGTTGGTTTCAGTTTTAGTGAAATGATGACATTTGGTTTCCATGGCAACCAAAACTGCATCCAGCCATTTATTTGGATGTCCTGCTCTGAATATAA